>NC_057780.1:3225541-3489132 GCF_014825855.1 Bombus pyrosoma | reverse complement strand
GGGGGGGGGGGGGGGGGGGGGGGGGAGGAGTGGAGGAGAAAAACAAGGCAACCGATTAAATCGGATGGCGGTAAATGAGAAAAGTTGGAGAAGAGACTGAATGTGGCGATAAAAGTTCCGAAATGTAAATGAACATAAAGCATCGCCGCTTTTCTTTCTTTTTTTCTTCTTCTCATATATTTTTTCCCCTGTTTTATTTTAGACAATTCTGACCAGGCCAGCATCACGCGATAAGCGTTCATCCGATGGGCAAGCTGACGTTTTCAATTACACCGAGTCCTCCATTATCGAGCCAGCGAGAGAATTTTTATCACGTTCTTACGATTCGGCGACAATCGACGAGGAACCGCGAGAAATTGTCGATGGTCGATGGGAAACCGGGCCAATAGGATAATAAAGTTCTCGCTAACTTTTCTCGATTCTTTCGACTTTTTCCCTCGTCGCCGGAAAAACTGGGTCGACTAAACGATTTTGCGAGTAACAACGACGTACAGGAATACATTTTTCCACGACATCAACGTATATCGCAGCACGATAATCGATTTTGTTCAGACGTTGATCGTCGATCGCCTGGTTACTAGTTTAATATTTGAACTGCGGATATGTATGAATTTATAGGAAATTTGAAGACGTAAAAATATATGAAGTTTTATTCAACCTGCTCTGACGAATTATTTCATGCAGTTAAAAGACAAGAAATGCCAGATTATACGAAGCAACCATTAAACGACGAATAGTATAGATTATTTAAAGTGTTTTAAAGATTGTATTACACGGTGCTTAGTATTTTTTACTGTATAAATTTTCTATTTTTCTCACATATATTATCCTCCTTTTCTTTTCTAAGTTACATACTGTGCGTAAAATTTCCTTCGCTTCTACGTATGCTTATGATATTTCACTTAAGCCATTTTTCTTCTTAGTTTTTTCCTTCAGAAGTCTGATTTATTCACCTATTTGCTCGCAGTCTTTATTTCTGTATAATAAAGAAATTGACTAAACGCCTGATATGAATCCTACGAACGTACTAAATTTTCACGCTCATCACAATATATCACAAAGATTACAAGTGGTAGGCTAAGTTATAAATGGTAAAAATATTAACAACGTTTTCTGCATCGTACCTGGTTTCTTCGAAGTGATTTTAAGTAAAATAAATTAAAATTCTGCATCGGAATATTTCCTAAATATTCCTAACATCCAATTCCATCTCCGATACATTGGATCTATGTAAAATAAAATATTTTTACGAAGAAAAATTCAGAATCTAAGGCTAGATTTACGTCTTGGAACCACTGTACCGGAAGAGCAGGATTACCTAGTATTGATTTGACCCATCATCCCACTATAGTACAAAGTAGTACTAAAATATAAAATTTGCTAGTAAGAGGATTTATTTTAGAAGTTACGAGTTGAGAGAAACCAATTTTTATATTCAGATGCGTTCTGAATTTTGACAAGCAGAATTTTTAAAATACTGAAATATTAATACGTATTCGAAGACTACGATTAATCCATAAAAAAACCCCAATTCCAAAAAGTAACGAAAAATTATTTTTGGTTTTTGTGAGTTTATCTTAAAACTCCGTAAATGATATTTTCGTTAAAAATTTCGTCGCAATTATCAAGTTTCATTGTATCGCGTACGTTATTTTAAATAAATTATTTTTACGAAACCTAACAATTTACGCTTTTCAAGCTGTTCCTGACAGAAAAATGTGTACAATTACTTGTTCAACAACAGGAACGACCGAGCAATAAAAGGAAAACTCAAACGCAGATATTTTTTAATCTTTGTAGTGCTTGCATATGGAGATCCGCATTACTATGTCTACCACTTTGAAAATATGCTTCGCATTGCTGTGCACTGTATTACGAACCTTCGTGATTCTATTCTTGATATATTTTTTAATTACGTTGAAATTATGCGTACGAAAGTTACGTTTTACTGAAACAGAACAACATATACTTCATTATAATACGTCACATACTTGCTATTAATTCTAACTGTAACATTAACTATTATAATATCTATAAACACAGAATTTCATGCGTTAGAAAATATTACAGCAATTGCTAACATTTTAAAATTATATATCTTATTATTAAGAAATAGATTAATGAAAAATACAATTTCCTGAAACTTTCGTATCATAAATTTCATTGATATCTTACGTCTCAACGAAGTGATATAATTTTCTCGTTTATTGTCAGTTACCAGTGATACAGAAAATAGAATTAATTATCGACTACTATTACAGCTAAACTGCGTGTATTTATATAATATCATATTTTTACGAGTATAACTAAGAAATTATATTTTAAATATCCATTTTTATACCTTTCAATCTTTTACAAATGCATAGAACTCAACTCACTCATAGTTCGTCAACGAACTCGATAATATTTATCTTTTTCCTGATATATCCACGATCATCGCTTTAATCAGAAATTTCATGACAATACGCGCGAATCAACACGACCAGGAAAATCTGCATCGAGGGGATGCTTTTCTTTTACCGCTACAACTGGATTATGAGGACAAAACTCGCACGTAAGACGAGAAAACTTTGTTCACGAGTGTGTGTTTCATCGTGATTCACCAGAACGATCAAGAGGATGATTAACGCGAACGACCAACGTGATACTTTCACCGTAATATCAAAGTTAGAAATTCCTTCGAAACGACCGATTTATTCTCGCCTCGTCGAGACGAATATTCAGGAAAAATTAAGCGCATCGGAACAGATCGTTTGGTTGGCCTACTTTCTACAGCTAATCCTGGATTACCAGCTGTTCCATATTTTTGATACTATCCCCTCGTCAACGGAAGCTTTCACGGTGTCGCGTAAATGACGATAATAATTCTACCGTTTTAATCTCTTCGATGTAATATTCATTTTTCTGACGGCCCCACGATCGAGTTTTCTCACCCCTGGCTCGACCATCCGGAACCAGCGAACTCTTTGTGTTTAATGATCTACCATTTAAGTCGATTAAAAAGTCGATTTTTCTTCTGGAAATTGGTACATGCGTGATTCGAGGGAATATTTTAATCATTTTTATGGGACGAAGAAATTCGTTTCGAGAATATAAAATTATTTTAGATGATACGCTTTATGTCTCGACTATTATGCAAATGTGTTTAATTTCAATCTGATGCAATCATTTTCAAATGAAATCGCTTTCTTGGCAAACGCAATAATGTAATTGTTGAAAATGACAACGTGAGTTCGCGCTCGTCAACCATATGCAGATGCGCTAGTTACAATAAATAGTAACTAAAAGATAGTTCTAGATATAATCGATAAATTTAATCGATAGGTTCAGATATTTTCTTGTTTTTATCCGTAGTCCATGTAAGAAAGTGCAGTAAAGATTTTTCGACTCAGAAGGATAAAATAATAGCTATTGTGATCCTACCTCTAAATGAAGAAATAACAACAGTAACAGGTACGGTCTATACTGCAGACTTGAGAAGACAGGTGAAACGTAATGTTCGAAATAGCCTCTCTAGTTCTCCGTAATGGAATATTATGTGATACAAAAAATGAGAACCAGTCACAGAATCTTTATAAAAATTATCTTGATACATATCGTCCCGCCAGAGATGATTGTAATGCATTTTGTATAATAAAGTTTGCAATTGAATCTTTCTTTCGTTTTCAAATACGACATTTTTAGCATTTCTCTTATAAATTTTCTATGAGTGAATAGTATAAATAAATATAAATTTATAAATTTCATGAGTGAAATGAAATTCTACTATACAGCTTCGAATCTCTGAAGAAATTGTTCTTAGAATTTCCAATATTCAGGAGATTATTTTTAACATCTACGACGTAACAGCAATAAAGTTGTTTCAATTTTGAATTTGAAACGAGATTCGATCTACTTATAAATACGAGTAAAGTATCTTTACGCGACGAAGGAATTAATTTTGTACAGAAAACATATACAATATTACTCAAAGATATATATTTATATTCTTGATTAAGTGTATTTTGAATAACGATTTAATTATTGAACGTCATACACTGAACTGTATATGCTGTTATTTTCCGCTTAGAGTTTGCTTCATTTTGTGTTCACAGAAACTTGCTCCGAAGCGAATAGCGGCTTAATATCCACCAAACAAACCACGCAAACAAGATTATTAATTCTGCTTGAGCTTCATTGCGGTATTTCGGAAATGGGCTATAACAATGTCATAGAGGCGAGTATAAGACAACATTATAGCAAGTATTATCCAGTGAAAAAACTTAATAAATTTATTCCAAAATGTCTTGAAAATTTGCAAAAAATACGGACCCAAAAATCCATATTTATAATAAATATTCTGCTAAAATTCATTTTCCAATTCCTCGTATCGATTTCCAATTTATACGATGCGAATATAAAAGAAACGATTATTAACTTCGAAATGAAGAACGCTTGATTATAAATATATATCTCAAGTATCCGACCGCAGGATGTTAATTAAACCGGGAGTCACAAGAAATTGACTATAAATCTGAATTTCTGACCTAACTATATACAGTCGTACGTTAAATTTTGCTTTGATTTCGACTGAATTTATATGTATATGGACACGTTTCGATATAGATTATTTTTCATCTTACATCCACAAGGAGATAGTAAATATTGCTTTCGTTTGCCATTACGTTTCATACGTTTTATTAATATTAATATATCGTTAATATAAACCGAGCAAAGTGTGCACATACTCATGAGCGACAATATACAATATGTATATTACGATTATCGTAGCGAAACGTAGGGCCACGTCTTGTCGCCTGTTAATACGACAGGCTGTCGTCGCCTGTGTTATCTAGGAGACGCGAGAAAGCAACGATAAAGTTAAGATACGTGTGCTTTACCTGACGGCGATGTCGTTGTTCCCGCGCGTAATTCCGACGTCCTCGCTGAAAATGAAGATACGCGTTGCTCCGCGATACCATTTGATGCTGTGAAGCCCTTCGCACTGTGGCAATTTCAGCACGCACGGTAGTTGCACCTCTGTACCTAGTTCGGCGTGCTTTACGCTCTTCAGCCATGGCTCGCTGCTCCCTGAAACAACGTACGCAAACGCCGTGAATTGCGTGCAGTTCGTTCACTCGTTCGTTCGTTTGCCTGTTTGTTTGCCGGCTCGTTGTTTGCAAAAAGGATGAAGTTCTGTAGGAATGATTTCGCGTCGCGTGAACGTGACCGTTCTCCACCAGTTTACAGATCCGATGCTGTCGGAGACAGTTATTAAACCATCGTCACGTACCGTGATACGAGAAAACACGCCTCTGAATTTGCAGCTGGTTTAATCCTAAAGGAATAGGATCGCACCGATAGGATTTCTAAGTCAATCCCTACGTCGATGACGCGGTACTCATTTTCGCTACCTTTTTTTAAAAGAAATTTGTATTTTCTTATTGGAAGCCAGAATCGCGATAGGTTTCCAGGTCTTTGAACACGAAGAAGCTAATTTATATTTTAAGAAATTTTAAACATCAACATTTTACAGGACCGTAAGTAACCGTGTACGGTGAGTACATTCTTTTTTGCCAACGTAAAGATTGAAACTATTTGGAGTTGCGAGGATAGGAATTTTTGTCAGATTATTTACCGAATGTGGTTTATACCGCGAAGCGAAGGATACTGTAAAATAGAGAAAGAAAAATGTGCGGGTATTAAAGTTCAACGATCTAAAGATTGTATGTTATGGTACGTTATGGTCGTAGAACATTTTTCATAAGTTGATTCGTAGTAAAACTGAAGGAATTTATGCTTGATAATGTCCAAGTACACTATCAATCAAGATGTTGCTCGTAGAAAAGAAGCTCAATTTTTGTTGTACAAAAAATTGATTAAACGACTGCAAGAAAGAAATAATATTGTTCGTTATTTAGTATTAAAGTAATAAATGGCTATGTATATTTGTAGGAAAATATAAATTTTTTCTAGCTAGCTATCATAACGGCAAAGTATCGTAGCTTGGCAATTTCCCAAGCTAAAAATCCGAAGGCAAAATATCCTTAACTCTTTGTTACGACGTTCGGATAGGATACATGAATGTTTATGAAGCTTCATCGTAGAAAGTCAATCTTCTCTCGATGACCCAGAACGCATTTCGCGAAATGTCATAGTACGCGAACGTTTCAATATTTCTCTGCTATTGTCGCTAAAGCTATAAATATAGCAAGCCCCGCGGAGAGATATGAAATGAAAAATCACAACGAAGAGTCGCGACATAGCACAGAATGCGAAACAATTTTTTCCTACCGGTCCGCCAAAACCAGTAATACCAATTGCATTCATTAAATCATGCAATTCTACATACCGTTTTAATTGCACATATTGAAACGAAATAAAATATCATCGCATATGTATAAATGGAAAATATTTCAATTTTAACATCTACAACGATATTTTATTATCCGAATGGAATTTCAATATTTGCTTTGTTCTTCGTTACAAAAAATTTTCTTTAATAGATTCCATTTATTTTATTATGGGGAAAAAATAATCGTTACGTTTGTAACGTTGAATCGGAGTTAAAAAAAAGAAAAGAGAGAGAACACCTTGGACGTTAAAAGCATTCTGATCTACGTGCACCCTGTGATACCGCGTCGTGAAAGCGGTAGTAAATTTCGCAGTCACAACTTATGATAAACAAGAACATAATTCTTAGTTAATTCACGCGAAAACTCGGCACGACCGAGTGAGAAGAGCAGAAGAGGGCGAGAGAAGGTAGAGAAGTTGTGAAACTAGAAGCTCCTTGGAAATTGACGATTTAAGGTGATTTATTAGCGGTTTCTGTGACTCCAGGCCACAATTTCATACGACGTCTGGCGAACTTCCTTTAATTCCGTCTAACGAGATCGTTAGAAAAGTGTCCAACTTTCGATTAGTAAATTCGATAAATAATAAACCAAGATATTACAGAAAGAAAAAACGCGTATATCTCAGATCTTCTTTCAGAACTTTATCATTCGCTTTCAATCGATAAAATTAAATGAATATAAATAAATTGAAGTTTTTTCATCGTAGCTTTGTACAAATATACTTTTCAACAAGCTGTCGCGTATTGGCCGAAAAGGTTTGACTTTTTCTCAAATATACGTAAGTACAAAATCGCCTGATGGTTTTGGATTATCTGCGAAAAGAAAATATTGTTTGTTTTGTGTTGGATGCTTGTTACCATTTTAATCGTGTCATTATTTTTTTTTTTTTTTACGAAATATTTAGTCTCTTTCTCTTTAGTTTAGTAATTGATTAAAAAGATATTGATCGTGTACGATATTTTAGATTTCAAGTTTTCACCATATTATTGGATTTACAGGAGCACTCCTGTGTACGTTGTATCAACGTTTCGTAGACGTTGCAGTCTACTTCTGAAAAGTTTCAGGCTAAGGAAGTAGATTGCAACGTCTACGAAACGTTGATAAAAAATACAACATACACAGGATTGCTCCCGCGAAATCAATAACATGCTGCACATAATATTCTTCTACTTTTTCAACGAAGCAGTCTTTAAATGTAATTTTACACATATTAAAAATGATTTAATATAAATGTAATTTTAAATATAATCGATATAACTTTGAAATATATGTGTAGTTCGAAATAACTACGTTTCTTACGTATTTCCTACCATTCTGTTTTCAGTTTTTTGAGAAAGTGAATTTTACATACGGTTGGGAAAGGTTGGCAAGTTAACATCACCTGAATAAAATAATCATAAACGGGGCCCTCCTTTTAGCAGTTGACATTCTTAGTTCAGAAAGAAGAGAATAAAGAGAAAAAAGACAAAGAGCGACTCGTTTCTCGCATTGAAATATGTTATTTGGCATTCAATTTTTACGTCTCTCGGCTGTTTCCACGATTTCCCAAATGTTGCTGGCAAACGTTTGAGCAATATTCGTGGTTACGGAGCCGCATAAACATATCGGCCATAAAAATCCCGACCGCCATTGAATCGTAAAGCTGTCTCGCAGGAGACAATAATCAGACATCGGATTTCACGGATCGTAACTTATTGAAGTATCGAAACCCGATAATATTTTCATGATAAACTACGCACCGACGAAATCCTACTAAAAGAAATACAATACACGCTCGACGAGCATCAAAGGGACGTTTTTCAGTGGTAGATATTGAATTACGCACACCATCATCACTCTCTCTCTCTCTCTCTTCGTCTTTTTTTCTTTCTGTTCGAATGCTTATGACAGAAAATTGTGATTGATTTGAATTAGAAATACCAGTTTCTTCGCGCGTTTTTATTTATTTTCGCTTTCCTGTCATCGTTGCTGTAACATTTATTTCATAATTATTCTCCGCATCTTTTCTCAATGTTAAAGAGTAATTTGATCTCAGAGTATATCGTTTATTCAAGTATATCGTTGTTTTATATTTTATCGAAATTCTTAATGTTTTCTTCAACGAAGCATCAGATTGTTGTTGGCTTCTCTTCGATTCTCTTTTAAACGACTCTGCCGTTTTAATCCTCGAGTACCAATGGCGATCCTAATTTTTATCCAATCTTTCTCAATCTTCATCTTTTATATCTCACAACGAAACTCTCGTTTCACACGTTGATCCACACCGCTTTCCCCGTGTCTGACTCCAACATACCTTTTTACTTTATCACCGACTATCGAACCATCTTATTATCTCCGCACGATAGGCAGAAGAGAGAAGAGGAAAGTTACTTATGTTCCGGGACCACGAGGGTGCAGACGAAGAAGACACGAGAATGTTAAAAGGGTAGGCGTTATCCAATACTATGGGAACGAAAATCTGTTAGAGTTCGGATGGGGTTCGCAGATGGCAAGTGCTAGAAGCAACGTCTGCTTATCTTCGCCCGGGATTGGATCCTGAAACCATATCACACCGCAAATATTACGTTCAAATGGTGAATAATGGAGTATGTTGAGAGCTCTCATATTACAACTTCATTCTTCGTCTCCAGTGACACGACTCGCCTGGATGTTTGACGGTTCTTAACCCTTAGGAAACTTCCACCAAGTCTCTTAACTCGTTGCTTATTCTCGAAAATGCGTTCTCTGCTATTCCTCTTTTCGGATTTTTTCCACCTTCTTCTTTTTTTCTCTTCGTTTAAACGCTTGACTGCACAAGGTACGAAGAATCAACGTGGTTATTATGCGATGTTTCGTTCGATTAACGTATCATCTGCGTTCGTGTTTGATTTAAGTTTCAACGTACAAGAGTACTTCATTTATTTGTTTAAATTTCTCTACGGACGAATATAATCGAGATCATGAAAAGATGATTATTTTTTGGTCCTTGGTTACTAGTAGAAAATATATTTAGAAATATTAAAGAGGATGGATAACGTTGGAAAATATTTTGATACGAATATGTAGTTTTATTGTTACTATTATGTAATAGAATCGTACTAAGTATGCTAATGGTATTTAAGTATATCAAAATAATTTTATGAAAAGGTATTTGTATGAAATTTCTTGCCGCTCTATTTAGCTAAATAATTTTTAACACTAAATACCTCGTACAATTGTAATATACAAATTTAAAATCAGTATCACGTATAAGAGTAAATACTAGTCTAGTTAATATTTCATTAAATACATAATTAAGCAAAATAAACATAATTCTGCGAATAAATTATTCCATCGTTCCTATATAACAGAATTAGATATTCTGTCATGTACAATAGTCATTTACTTGGACATAATATCAAGTGAAATTATTCCTATCGTCGTGTCTAGTTTTTCCGTTATTAATTACGCTATTTAATATAAATTCGTAAATGTACGCCAGCTAAGCCACAACTACAATTTCACGATATTTACATTGCCCACGCTGCAACCCAGTTATGGTATCGCGTAACAGTATCGCAAAAAGACTTTCTTTTTCTCATGTAAAAGCAAGAGTATGCCAGACACAATTTTATCTCGACGTAAAATTCTCTTTCATGCAGCAAGCTCTTCAATCATTTATTAAATAAGGCTAGACATACATAAGAGTATAAAAAAATTAGGCGAAGGTCAATTAAATAGATATATACGATATACGATACATTTAGTAACTACCGCATAATGTTGTAAAATAAAAACTTACCATTTCGTTGAGAAACGTTTAATTCGTCATTCGCAGGATCGAAATCGAACGCGATCGCACACGCTTAAGAGGAATTAAACGAATGAACTTCCAGCCGATTAACAGTTCAGTCGAAACGCAGCTACCGCGATAAATATTTATCGTGTGAAATTGCACGCATATATAATGACAGAGGATTTACAGGCGCGTTGAACACGCGCCTTGCCGAATTCGGGAAATTCTGCTGCCACGAACAGCGCAGTTCCTTCGAATTTCTAACAGCCGTCTAGCGACACCGTTTCTGAGGAGCATCTGTGCTGTGTCTTCGCCGTTTTATCGCACTATCACTCCCCTGAGCTGGTTACTTGAACACGGCATATTGTAGAAAATTCATTCGAAAGCAGAGCTAGAATTCGATGTGGGGCAGAATTTTACTCGCATTCGGCATCCGATTTATTTGGCTCTCTCTATCTGTACCATCATTCGCGAGATTTCTGCCATATGAGATACGAAATACGATTGGACTATGGATGTTTATGCAGATTGGTATCCTTATAAATTCGATTAAAAGAATTTTTATTCACTAAATATCGTAGCGTGTATTATACACTAGCATCGATGTTCCTAAAAATGTACTTGGAATCTCTGGACGTCGAGTGAGATTGGATGTTAAACGTGATAGAAGCGTGTAATAAGTGTAGCAAACGTTATAACCGTAATGAAAGGTTCATTGTTGCAGTTTGTATCCAACAATCTACAATGAGATTTATAATATCGATAATGAATGCATAATTGTATTTCATATCCGAATGAACATGAATGAAGCGTAATTAATAGTAATTTAACTTTGCTGTGGATTTTTAATTTTACCTAATAAATATATATATATATATATATATGATAACCATAGAGGTAATAAAACGTATCGATACGTGAAAAATAGGAGGACAATAATTTAAAGTTTAAAACACCGATTGTGTCTTTGTATCGTATTTCTTTTCTTTTTTCTTTCGTATGAAGTATATTCAGCTTGAAGTATCTTGAAATTTAAAATCGTATGAAAAAGCAGAGAGAATTTCATTACATATGTAAATAATGAGCGTAATATATCTTTTAGTTATATCGTTCTTTGCAACGTTAGCGATTTAAGAATGAGCTCGTGCATTTCGTTAAAAACCATTTACACAACTTTATATTTTAACGCTTCTACCGCTCGGATTCTATTAGAATTTCGATAAGACACTACACTTACTATGCTGAAAGTGATGTATTATTCTACGTTTGATCGAAATTTCTCATATTTCTTTAAAACACTTTCAGAAATTTATCTTCAAGATACCAACGCTGCTTCCTTTTTCTAATCAAATTGTAATAATCGTCTCTCTTCGTGCACTCTTCTTTCAAATCTGACTAAACACATGAATTTAATGTATAAAGAAAAAAAAAAGAAAGAAAAAGACGGATTTCGTCAAATACAACGTAGTTTGCATCGAGTGGAACTCTTTGTGGTACTATAGAGAATTCACTTTTGCAAATCTGGGTCAAAGGGTAGCATGTTGGTTTCATTGGATGCTACAATGCACCCAGAATCGCTGTTGGACTGGAAGCACTTGTAGATTCAGGGGCAATGGAGTAGACACCGTGTTTGTTTCTTTGCTGAGAAATAGGAGATGGGGTTAATAATATCGATATATCACAGAGCTTTCCTTTTCTTGTTTTCTCAGCGACGAAGAAACGCAATATTCCTTGCACACGCGTAGATACATTTTGTAAATAATTAAGATCTGTATAATTTGACTTTTTCTATATTTTAAGTAACCGTAATTAGTTATATTTCTATGAAACTTAGGGCTGTATAACTCACGAGATTCAATTTTGTATGTTACGGAGAAAAAAAAAAGGAAAAGAGGAAATTTAAATGAATTCCATTTGAATTCGCAAGTCGAAAACCAAATTTTCTGATCCCATCGGATAATATTCAAATCATATTTTTTTTTTCTTTTTAAGTATGACTAATGAAAACGCGATTTGTCTTATTTCACATGTTTATCCGGAGACGACGTATACGCAAATCTATGCAGAATTAATTAATTCGAATTAAATTCATAAACTAGGTTAATTCAAATTGGAATCAATTGAACCACAGAGTACACGATCGATAAAATTTCACATTACTAAGGCACATATTGGAATGAAAGCTTAATATTTACCTTGAAAGACAAGCGTAATGTTTCGATTTTTTTCGACGCTTGATTGGATCCAGTTTTCTGAAAATCGCCAATATTCCGCAAAATTTTGCTGTTCTATTCTTTTCATATTATCGGCGGATCCTCCTTTTTATGAAAATTTTTATTAAAAAAAAGAAGGACAAAGAGTTCATATCAGCTATCGGAAATTGGAGTTCACGCGCGAGATTTTTGCAGAATTTTTCTTCGAGCACGAAATTAAAAGAGGATAGACGATCTCGATAAATCGAACAAACTTTAATATTATTCGACAATTTCTTCGAGATCTCTCGTCCTTCTCGATTCGAAACGATTTCCATATTTTCTTCGCGTTTTGTGGATACCAAGAGAAGGAGAAAACCGTGCTGGAGGATCAAACCTGAAAATCCGCGCGATCTCATATAAGCGTTTCCCTCAGACTCGCAATGCAAAATCGACCGTGTTTCCATGTGATCTATGTGTGTGCTGTGACAAAACCACGGTAACAAGGTATAAGATATATATACTATAAAAATTCGATTCGATATACACGAATTCCAACTAAAAATTAAATTTTGCATTTTAATAATTACATTACATAGTTGTAAAAGTAACGATTCTCTTGATAGTCTCGGTATCGAAAAAAGGCCAACAGTAATATATAAATACAAGTAAATAAGAAAATTTAGTCAAACGTGAGAACGAAGTTCGATAATGCGATCGAAGAAATAATTGGTGCAAGTCTAAAAATTTCGGAACCACCAAAGTATAGTAGCGTAACGAAGGATTTACAAATGTCTCTACAAAATCAAAATAATCCGATAGCGATTTCTCATCTTTCTTGAAAACTGTCAAAAAATGTTTCAATGTCTTTAAACACGAAAAGAAGTCAACCGTTGAAACGATTCCGATGAAAGTTAAATAGACGAGGTTCGAAATAGACAGCGAACGAACGAGAAAAATCAACGCGCTCCATTTTCTAATTGATAATAATTTTATTGACCGGATCATTCAAACAAACTGAGTCAGCCGTTTAAATAGTTAACTGACCGTCGGCTAATCGATTAACTTCGCGTTTAACTAATTATGGAACGTGCAAGATGCAAATTCTGCGGGACGTTTGAGTCCGACGCAGCTGACCGATTTTCGCATATATTCCGATCGAATATATTCGTCGCTTTCGTTTTGGAAACTGCATATGCGATGCCTGGCGCAAGAACAAGTCGCACGGGCTTTTGATAAATCTTTTTGCCCGTAAACGGGTTCGAAAATCCTTCGTCAATTTTTATTCATTTTCTTTGCTGTTGCTGCGAGAAAAATATCGTTGATGAATTCAGGAGAAAATTTCATCGCGTTACTTGGAATTTCGTTTAAACGCAACGTTAAATGCTTGTTGATTTCAATGGAGGTAAAAATGTTCTTCCGTATACTATGAAATTTTATGCCTTTCGAAAATCGATACGTCAGAAAAATTTGCTACTAGCAAACTATCAGTAGATTATTATTCACTTAAAAGAATGTTGCACTACGCTTTGTCGATTAATTTGTTATGCTCGATCATGTGGATTTAATGAAAAGAATACTTTTAGCAGGGCGAATTTAATTAAAAACAAATCTGAAAAGTTGACGCTATCGTAAACCAACTTTAACGCGCTATGTCTCAGTTCGAAGTTTGTATAACTTTAGTTGAAAGTTAGTTTTAAATTAGGGGATCTCTTTAATCGCACCTGGGTGTATGCATATGCTTATACGGGACGAAGAAGGGTATGCGTTTAAGGAAAGGGATCTGAAAGCATTTTCTCCGATAGAAAAATTTAAGAAAACATAACCGCAAGCTGTGGAATGGAAGTAGTGGAACAATGAACGAATTTCAGCAACGTTTCACAATTTCAACTCTTTTTCTTATTGCCTTTCTATCATAATATTTGGTACACATACGCGTCACATATGCGTCAGTTGTTCCATTCTACCTTTGCCCATCTTTTACTGCACAATAATGTAATCATTAACGTTTAAATAAATAAATTTATTCTAATTCCTCTTGCACGCACGTAGCTTCATTGTACAATTCATCTGTCCTGTTGAACGAACTTCACAATGTATAATTAAACTTTTTATGCTGCCCATTTCTCCTTCTTTTATTACGATGTAGTTTCTTCTCAGGTTGTTTCCTTACAACGTTTCTATGTCCTCTTTGTGTTCTGTGGTCCGCGGCTCCAGAATTGCAGTTAAGGGTTCATTAAGATGAATCGAGTTTAATCTTCTGAGAAATTATTTAAAATACCGTTAACCCTCTGTTCGTGATACTAGCAAAACGATAATTTCGAAGTAATTTCATATATTTGCTCGCAGCGATGCGATAAATTATCTAGAATTTTCGTGTTTGTACATGCAATCTATTTGAGAAGTAAAAGTCACGTGTGTAGGTAGGTGCATACATAGGTTCGCACAGTGATTTAACCGCACAATGGATTATTACCATGCGTGAAATAATGATCCTTTGAATCACAAGTGGTGCTATTCGAAAGTGCCACATAACAAGTGTCGACTTTCCGCTTTTTCCATTCGAAAAAGCGTTCTTAATTTAAACCTTCCGCCACGGCTAGCGAGTTTCAAAAAACTTTCTTCTTGAAAAGTTTTAAGCACATCCACTGGCTATTCGAAATGCACTCAACTTTTGAAACTTCTGGCAAGTTAAACGCTTAATAACTACAACGATTTTTAATATCAGACAGGGTTTCGGCATTAAACTTTCGAATTTGTCCATGTTACGCTTAAAATTTCAGGAATCTCAACGACAGATAATGTATTTTCCATAATATTACATTTACGTTGCCTGAAAACGCTTAAGTTACTTAAGTTCCAGGGTTCCGATTTTCTAATGTTTGTCGTAAAATGTCATAACAAATACTACACTCTGCATATTTCCTGTCTCTATATATTTACGTATTATATCCATTCTTTGCATTTTCACAATTTTAAATTTCCCATAAGCGCGCAAGAGTGTGCAGGTTTCTCCTATAGTTTTCGTATCACGATTGGCCGATCGACAATTTAAAATGTCTCATAGACTGGTCGATCTTTCATTTCTTTGACTCTTAATCTTCGGAGACGTTACACTTACTCGATCAACAGTTCCATATTCAAGAAGACGTTGATTTACCGCGAACGATCGATCCCCACCATTCGAGCTATATTCCCGTTAGAAACAACGATGGTTTCGATCTGGGTTAATCGGGCTCGAATTTATTAACGGAACGACCACGTTTATCATGATTCGCGTTTCATTTCTGGCGTGTCAGAATTACGTATTCCGGTGGCCACATGACTATCGAGATCTCGGGAATCGCGCGCGTAATCCGGAGCGGAGATGCACGCGCGCAGCGGGTTCACGCTCGGCCAGCGGAGAAGCAATTTTCGAGCGAAACTTTTTGCATCAACATGTAAATTGGCCACAGAAACGCGCTCGGCCTGGATAAAGACACCGGCAACGCTTGCCCGGATAATGGGAAATTAGACGATCCGTCATAGGTGGTTCCTCGCGTGGCTCCACGAATTTACATCGAGCAATGGAACGATTTTCGTTGGAAAACTCGACGACTCTCGAAAATTGAATCGAACTTCGTCGATGGAAATTTCGCCAAAGCCAGTTCGTTCGGCACGATCGATTTATGTTCTGCCATTTATTAGCGAGATGAAAAACATTCGTTCGCTGTTTCGCGTATCGACGTTCGTTGCTTGTTTGATTGGTAATTGATAGCGTAACCCAGCAAGGGTTGATTCCTTTGAATGAAAAAGTAAATTGAAAATTTTTACATGTGAGTCTTTGTTCTTGAAAACAACATTTTTGAAGGTCTGCTCGATATGTAACACAGAACAATATCAGATTTCATGCACGAATAAAGGGGAAATAAAATATATTGGATATTATGCTATTCCATTTACTATATATATATATATATATATATATATATATATATGTATTATTTACGCGGGATTTTATGAAACTTTTCTTCAAGTGTAAGAAAGAAAGAGTACTTTATAATCCTGCAAGAACTACTTGAAACAGTTCATTGTTAAGGAAGACGAGAAGTTCTTCGATGCAGGTATTATTTAACAAGGTGATAATTTGAAAAAATTTCTTGAATTTCGTTGTGAACTTCTCCAGCAACAAAATTCCAGCCAGAAAAACAGTCTGCGAATTTTAATATCGGCTAATACCAGACGCTATATTATTATGGCACGGATGCGTGCGTTCAGAGGTAAATTGCCACGGTTCATTCTGTAATAATTTCACTACTCGATCGTGAAATCTCGTGTCGGGGTTCATAGAGGAGCGAGAAATAGGAGGAAGTCGTGAAAGGTAAACGAACGTGCAAATTCGCGCGATCGCGAATGTCTGGACGAAGCAAAACTGCGTCGAAGATAAACTCTGTCAGTAAGCAGCTTCTGTAACGACTTGGTCGGGGTTTTATGGATCTTCTGGAAGTATAAAATAGCATATGTAGTGGAAAGTTAGTTTATCGGATCCGTTTCTGACCGAAATTGTGCCTTTTATGGCGGATCGTGTTCGTGGGTTGGACCGATACAGCGTTTTCCGAAAATAGAAACGCTAACGCACCTTGCGCGAGCAGTGCCTGTGCGCGACTAGTTTTCAACTTGTTCCATAAACTCGAATTTCACAAGGTTATTCACTGATTTGCGCGAGGATGGATGTTGCCACATATCCGCGTAATAAATATCTGTACGAAATTAAACTTTTGCCTGGTTTTAGAGTCCACGAAGCTGCTATTGGGTTGGCAACTAAGTCACTTAGTTGCAAACTCAATATTTTGTCTTTGACCTGACGATCTTTTACGGTTAATTGTATTACATTTAGTGGCAGGGAAAGCTCATAGTGTTTTCGACTGTCCATGTGTTATGCGTATATTTTATGGTAATGCTTGTCTAAAAATTTTTCACAAGAAAAACAGACAATAACCGTTTAACATTCGACAAGAGTTCGTCTCATCTTATTTATATTCTAATTGTTACGACGTATATCTTTATCATAAGAAAGCGAGCAGTTCGCGAACGTGCAAAAGCCACAATTATTTGATAAGGAAACTAATTTTTCTAGAAAAACAATCATGAAGCTACCCGATAAATAACGACAAATTGAAAAAAACGATGTATATATATATATTGTTTAATAATTTATTAATTCCACTAAATGTTTCTAAATTATTCTCGAATTTCGCTACTCCTAAACATCCCGATAAACATTCTTTTTCTGAAACAATGGCTTCTGGTTATGTAATAAATGGATGCGATAAGGATAAAAGATAGAACGACAGAATGGTTAAGTTAAGCTTAGGTTTTAGATGAAGTATGTCACTGGGGTTTATGGTACCTATGTTGGGGTTGGCAGGGGAAAAACTGGTTTCGATTGATGTGAGTGGTTTAACAAACGAGATCTACCATTCTTTGTTTTATCCATACCATTTTGGGTATTTCAGAGGAACTATTAAGTATATCTTATAATTTTTCTCACAAATATTAATCATATTCTTGTCCTCTATGTTTCAAGTTATGGCAGGATTTAGCACAAAACTCATAATTTCAGTGAATCGTGTTTCTTGAAGCAGAACAATAACGAAGAATAGAAAAGAAATTGATTCTTTTACCGATTCTAGGACAGAGCACGACCATATCGAAACCTTATGAATCACTCAACCAGTTTTACCGTTAAGTGAGTTGAGATCGTGGAAATATATAACTGTAGATGTGTAAAAAGGTGTAGATTCTTTTGTGTATCGATGCTTTTGCTACTTTACGGTACGTTAATCTATTTTTAAAATAGTTCTGACAACGAAATATTGCCGATAATAATTCAACAATATGTTGTTACGTTAGAAATATTACATTATGGCGTAATTAACGAACAGTTTCATTTCCGGAATTTCATAAAAAATTTGATTTGACAAGTTAAAGATCGCTATAATATTGCCTTCGGATGAACGGTGGCAATTATAGTCGTGAAAAGCTTATATCTCGGGTATTAACTTATCATTTCCTTGTCAGAACTTTGGTCTTCGTAACTCTCCACTGATCCTTGCTGATCTTTTTATTGTTCATGCGATTTTTCTTCCCTCGGCAAATAAAGTTCGATCAAACCTGATTCCTGTCATTTACAAAAGTTTATATCGAATTCTTTATATTAAAATTTGGATGAACTAAAATTACATTTTTTTTTTTTTATTCAATCCAGTATATCGTTTAAGTATTTAGATAGCGTTTATTCAGAAATGGAAATTATTAAGCTACATTTAGATCAAAGTTGGAACAACATCTGAAACATTTCAATGGAAACTCGATATAATTAATTTTCGTATCGTTCAATTATTCTAAAAAACATTATACGATAACTACAAATAAAGACAAGTCCATTTTTACTGATCTTCTGATACTTAAATTTGCATAGGAAGTAAAATCCTGTACAGGACAATAACATGAAAACGTAACTTAAAATGTAATAAACGTAAAATATCTGCATAATTTCAGTACTTAACATGTTTCATAGTATTTTATGTGAGATTTACATTCCTACTCGCTAAAAAAAAAAAAAAAAAAAAATCTTGTTTTATTCTCTTCATCCTCGCGGCGTTTACGACTTCAGCTGTACAATTTATAAATCGTTTTGCATGAAAGTGCGATATACCCAGTTTATTTTTATCATTTCCTGCGTTTATAAGGGTGTTGCTTGCAATGAATTTTTGAAACAAGGTAGATCTAGCAGAGAAACGAAGAAGATATTTTCACGGTGCGCAGCAACCATAGAATTGTCTCCTAAACCTAATCCAACGAATCAAAGCTCACCCAAACGAAGATTATACGGACAAAAAGTACGCCAAGTCCATTTCTGTTAATATCCTCATAATCAATACCTTCGCTTCTATGCTATTTTATGGTTAAGAAGAAGTATTTTCTTATAAAACACGCGTATCTATATTTTACTAACAAAAACATGTATCTAGTCGCAAAATCAAATGGAAACATAATTTTGACGCGGAATTCGTTGGCAAAATATCGAATCTTAAATTCGTCTTTTGATAAAATATGATAAATGAGACTTGTCATGTTCGTCGTTTGTCGTCTTCGAATACCGCCGATAATACGAAGATGTCGATTAACGAGACATCGAAATGCTCGTTATCTATCTAAAACCTAATAAATCGGCTAATTCAGCAGCTATGACTATTTTTGGAACGCCCATAATCGCGATAATAACATCTCCATCGACTGACAGGCGTAACGCGTTCCTCCATGTTTCAGAACTACCATCATACAGAAAGATATTATCGCGTGGATAACGTGCATGTTTTCATTCTTGAAGAAGGAATTATGGAAATTCACGATCGTAAAATCACGACTTACGAATTTATAGCATTGCCTCGTTTTCAGTGTACGGTTCATCTTGAGAAAAAGAAGATGATTCATGCAGAGCTGCTCTATTCACCGTGTAATCAAAAGCTTGTCAACCGAACTTGCCTGTTCATCGAGTTCAATTTACATCGTACGTATCCATATGTGCGGAGCAAAGCAGAAAATAGAGGATTGCACGAGATACATTAAAGGTATGCCGACGTAATTACTAGGTTCGCAATAGCGAAACGAGTTTTCTAATCAAATCGCGCGTGACCAAACAGATGGCCGTTTGTTAACACGGAATTTCTTTTGCCAATGTTTTTTCACCACATGTAATTTGTATTGTGGGATTCGTTCGTTGCGTGTCTCCTTTGAACGGGCATACTCGGTGATATGTTTCATTGAATCGACACTGTTTGAAATACAGTGGACGAGGCTTGTATATAAGGTTAATACGAGTTTATTCGTTAAATAGAATATAGAAAGATAAAATATTATTAGTAAGTTAATTTTTATCGGACAGAGGTCCTCATCGATTCTCGCTAGTATCGAAAAAATTGTAAAAATATTTTTTCCACAGGCGGACGAGAGTGTATTAGTCGAAAAAACACGATAAATATATGTTTTTTTATTTTTTTATGTTTTGGTTTCGATGTCATCCAATTGTTGAAATGAAAACGAAGTTAATATGATAGTCGAAAATCGAAATAATCTGTCAAATCGACAGATATACATAACTCTTTAAAAAGGAAGAGAGAGAGAAAAAAAAAGAAAAATGCGTGACAGATGCATGAATTTTTTTAATTTTGCAAAACCAACAAGAGCATAACCTACGACGATCGAAATTTTTGAAATGTTCAAGAGGATGACAAAAAACATGAATTTCATCCAAAAATCAAACGAAAATACCAGTTTGGTGACACAGGTATTGGTTGGGAACGTTCTGAACTTTAAAATTGCTCTTCCATAGAACGCGAAAAATATGGTTTATCGTGTATTTCCCCTGTGGCCATCGTATATTATTATGTTCGTTTATTTTTCACGCAGCCATCGGAGTCGAAATTCGTAAGAACTTCATGATTTTATCCAACCACTTTCTAAGCAAGTTACGAAATGACGCGTTTTACCATCGAAGCGAAGATTGGAAACGCGATTGCACGGACTTTTGCTTCCCCAAACGAGATCCTTGTCCCCGGAAGACATCGAAACGATCCACGGATATCCAGATTTTCGAAACTTTTCTATGCAATCTCGAGAGTGTCGATAACCCAAACACCGTGTTTTATCTAGGTATTTGGATTACTTCGTTTTACAAGGGCTACGCATTTCGAAAAAAAAAAAAAACAAGCAATAATATATATAATAATAATTTTTGACGTAATTTCTATCACTGTCGATTCAAGTGGCATTTACATAATTTACCATTTCGAACTCTTAGTTATCGTTTATCGTGAACAGGAAACAAAATTCAGTTGATTATCATCTCACTATCCATCCTCTAAAAATTATATCGCTCTCGAACTTTCTGTCGATAGTACATTAATAAAACATCGTCTACACTATCAAAGTGTACTTTACGGGCACAGGAGACAATATATCACGTACGACAGATTACAATCGCCTGACTTCTGAGTTGAAAACTCGTTCATCAGTTACTCGTCTAACGTAACATATACCTTTCCGGAACATGATAGACACATAATGATGCTTCTTATTAAAGCACGTCTTCCAAGTTTATCGCAAACCTACATTTCTTTTTTTTTTTTTAACTTTTTCCTTCTTTCCTTTTTTCGTTACCTTGCTTGCAGCTTTCAATGTTGGATATTCTGCTGTTTTATAGGTTGCAACTGTGGTCGCGGAGTTAATGGACTATGGTTAAAAACGTATTCGTTTTCAGCAGCGTCATTACTATGTTTTGTTATCGTCGAAACTTCGATAAATGACGGAGTTTCTTGCGCGCAAACTACAGCCTGGCATTCGCGGCTCATCAGATCGGATAAAATTGCGAGTACCGTAAAGAAAATCAGTGGAAATGATCATGCTGTAATATATATCGCGTATCCAGGTAAAAACTCAGCTAATTACGTCGGTATTAATTAACCCCTTAATGACAATGGCTGTTCGATTCAGAGATGAAATTTTACGATACTTCTTTATCGACTTTCTTGTCGGTTTATACACAAACCTTTCTTCCATTGATTTTGATTTTATTGGAAATTCACGAGTTTATAATATTAACTGCTAATTAGTTAGATAATACTTTGATAAATTTCCTTCAAACAATATACTGAGGTCTCCAATTAACCGGTCATCGAAGTTTGTATATTGTTCAATGCTTTTTCATACAGATATGTACTTACGACGGCCCAATTTTGGTTTCTTCTTAATTGTAATTAACGAACGAACGATTTGTAACGGTGATTGGTAATGGTCGATAAAAGAAAATTTAGAAGACGAACGATAGTAATAAAGCGCTAACGACAAAATTTTATCAAATATTCGTTCCTTATTTCCGCTTGTGAATTATGCTCCTCTGTTTTATATAGGAATTACTGGTTACCGTATAAAGGTATAAAAGTTACGCACATGCTTTTATTCAACTTTATTTTCTCCTCTGTACTGCATGATTTTTCTATAGAAAAATGAAAAGAAAGAAAAATGTAAAATTGAAAAATTGGAATATTTCTATTTAGCACGATTAAATGTTGATAGATGTTAAATATTTTATATAAAAATAAGAAGACTGATACGACTCACCATGATGAAATATTTATAAAATATAACAAGGCTGAGGTGGATAATCACTGCTTACCTGAAACAAAGAATATAAAGTAACGTCATTTCAGGATCATCGTATTAACTGAATTTCAGGAAAACTTCGAGAAGATACAGGTATTCTAGTTTTGCATGAAGTCGAGCAGTTTTCGAAAGACTAATTTTTCCACGGAAATGAAGACAAAACAGCGAGCGGCTGTTTTCAACAGCCGTGTAATAACCGCATGATTATACTTATGACTTTAGTTCACTTCGCGTTTGTATTCGGCGCGCTACGCCGCTGAAAATAATAATAGTTCACAAACTGCATTGAACTATAGTCGTTCTCGCAAATTTTCGGCTTACCCTTGCTGCTTTGAACGACTTCGCGCACAAAGGGAACGATTCTATTGCAATTTCGGTTGGCAAATGGGGGTCGACGTTCGTTCTATTTAAAACTAGCCAGATGCAACAGAGAAAAATCAGTGAGAAGTGAATTATTTCAACGTATTTATAGAATTATTCGCCGATCTCGTGTGTTGTAAAGAAAGTCAAGTTATTCTATAAAACGACAAAGATTTTTAATAGTTTGAAAAAATGTTTGACATAAATTCGAGATAGAATTTCAACGTTAGAAAAATACAACTGCGTGGAAAAATGACAGAGAGAACGTAGCAGAGTTAAATTAACGAATGTCCTATGATTTATGGACGAGAATTAATTAACTACGAGCGGTGTGTACCTGTCTAAGAATAGTCTTTGACGTATTATACGGCTTCAACGTATGCTACGCCAGTATTGCTACGGCCTCAGCTGCGAATAGGTTAAACAGCAAAATGTTTCCTTGTCCCGTTTCTCTAGTTTAAATTAATATTTTATTTCAACAGGAAATATAGAAGCACGTCTTGCATGTTTACATTTAATTCGCAGCCACGCACAGCCACCGAGTTTGTATGTCCACTCGGTATCTTTATACTTGTTCTCTGTCTTTCGATTCTGACGAGAGCGCATTGTTATCCTATACACAGAATATATTATTTCTCGCTTGTTTGAACGCTCCGGTTTACAGAGGAAATAGAGGTTCTGGCTTGAAATGGTAGTATACAATCTTTTATAAGATCAGCCGAACGAAACGGGATGGATAAACGTTTCCGGTTTAACGATCGATGTGCTCTTCATTTTAATGGAAGAGTGTTTTCTCGATCTACTACACGTATTTAACATTCACTTTGCATCTTATTTTTCAAACGAGGAAAAATTACGCCAAGTACATTCAGTTCCGTAAATACAAATACTCGTAACTTGTGTTCTTCGGATAACCTGGTTAACATCAGGCGGACAATGAATAAGACTGCGACAAGAGCGAGCAAGTAATCGTTCAAGAGATTAACCTACAACCAAAGATAAGCCAGAATGTAGAGTAAGCCTTTCTTATTCGAAACGTTGTCCCTTTTGGTAAATCAAGCCTAAAAAATAAATTATCGGCGAATATAGAAATGAAGTAGGATCGATCAACGAACGCGTCTAATTAGAAGTTAGCTGATAACGTGTATACGTGTACTCGACGAATATTCAATCTTTCCAGCGAATATTCGCTTGTCAATAGCAGCAACAGATCGAAATATGAAACCTTTGATCATCTGTCTGGTTTCTAAAAAAAAATCTATATTAAAATATGAAAATACAGGTAAAAGTTTAGTAAGAAATTATATCTGAGTACGCGTGTACTCGATGTACCCTTAATCAAAATTTTCTCGAATAGAAACGAGGCTTCAAACGAATAAATTTTATTTCTTATATCACCGATTCATCTCTGTTTGCAGATTGATCTTTCGCCCAGTTGTGTCACCCGTCGTCCTTAGAAATCCTGTACAGAGGGAAAGGCCACAGCGTTAGAAGCTTTTCGGAGAATCGTGGTGATCCGCGGTCGCACAGACATTAAAATGTAAAGTAAGCCTCGGCGGCGAGAAACGAGCTTCGCCCTGCACAGCACCTGCAGATAACGACGCCCTATCACGGAGCCAGAAAAACTTATCGACCTCGGATGCTGCGACGTCCTGTGTGCTTAACCCGTTTCGGAATTATACAAATTGCGAGCACATTAGCATACGAACCGATGGAGACGACGCGGCGCAATGTGGTGAACTGTACCGGAGACGTGGAATAAAACTAAAAAGCCGAACGATAGATCTCAGAAAATGAATATTTGTACTCTATGGTTTACGTCGCTAGCGACAAAGAATGGCGAGCGCGATGTTAGATGAAAATGTATGTTAAAATTTTTAGGATTCATGGTAACGCGGTACGAAGGGGAAAAAGAACAGAGAGAAACGAGCGGACGACGAAAATGATGGTTGCCGCTGTAAAAAGGCTTGGAAAAGATATGACTACATGCATGAGGATATTTAAGGAAGAATTAAGTAAATCTGGAAAATTATCACAAGGTATTATTGAAATTATTATTGAAGAATTTTTATCGGACCAGGATACTCTCGCATAAAAATTTGCCAACTAATAATATCGATGAATCTCTCTGAATCACCACAGGTTATAGACTTCTCTTTCGTAGGTTTACATCGAAGAGAATAATCAGGTGATTTGTCATTCGTAAGATTTGTTTGTAGAATTTGTACTTTTGTAAGTACTGTGCGTAATTTGCGTGTACAAATAAAAATCTCCTTTTATTGTGTTTGAATTGTAATACGTGGATATCACAAGAATGACCAATATTACAAGAGGAATTGAGGGCCTAAAAGAATAGTCGAAAATTTTCCGGTATTCATTAACGCGAATGCTTGGTCGATATAAATGAATCGCACAGATGAATTCATTCAGAGTAAATGCGGATTTTCTGCTTGAATGTTAACTATTCATTTGGATTTCGCTGTTCATATTCCTTTCATATTTCTCTGCTTCTTTTCGTATAAAACTGGAAGAAAAATTATCAACGTGATATTTTAATAATTCGTGTTCGATTGACACGTGACAAGCTCCACGTAAACTAATTAATTACTGCAAACGCTTCGTAACTTTGAGAAATAATTAAATAAGATCTGCTACATGATTGACAACTGTAAAACATTTTTTTAAATTCTAAATTAATCCTTTCTCCAATCCCTTGAATAAATAAGTAAAATAAATAATAAATAAACTGAATATCCCACGATTTATGAAATGTCCTGTTTTCTCTGATTCATCGAACCTTGTAAAAAAACAGCAGCGTATACGGATAAATATCCGATAGAGAATGAACATCGATGGAACGCGTAACTAATTTATAAAAGGAAAATGGATAAACGAAATGTTATATTGTTCGAGAGCGCAAACGGATTTTGTCTTGGACAATTAGGCGAAAGGAAATTGAGAATGGGACGATCAATTTGCTCGATCGATTTAAAACGAACAATAATCTATCTGGTGCATTAATAACTAGAAACGTTATTACTTCGGTTCGTAGTTTTTGATTTTGCAAACGATTCATAGTGGACCATATTCTGTTCCAGTTTGTCCACAGCGTAACGCTCGATACTAGTACGAAAATTGAACGATTCTGTTAGAATTATCTTTGAAAATACCGGCGTGTTTCGAGTTTTCTATACTTGATTGAACATTAAACAAACGAAAATTAATTTGGCCCGCTTGTTCTCACGAATTGGGTTAGCGTTCAAAGTGTAATCTTCGGACGACGCGAGAAATTTTCAAAGGGAAATTTCCATGAACAGGATACAAGTAATTTCGTTTCTTCCGTGTAATTGGAATTTCAAAAAGGAATAGGCTAATGATGAGAAAATGACTATTAAGAATTGTCGGAAAGACTACGAACTTTACAATCTTCTTAACAGTTTCGTGTTTATCCTTATGTCTCAATAACTGACTTGAACAATGTGTTAAAATCAACATTCCTTGAAAATAAACACATTTTTAATGAAAAATTTTAGAGATGATACGGCTATATATTTTTGACAACGAATGTATTAGCCCTTCAACACTGGAACAGTTCTTTAATTTTTCAAATTTTATAGTTCTAAAGCCGAGCGTCTTTAGAGATAAATCCTCACAAAAGTATGTGACAAATATATATCTATCAAATTGTCAATAGCGCCTTGGCAAGAAAGTAAAACCTGAATCCTAAACTATCGTAAAAATACGAATCAAAATAAGGTTTTCCAAATAAGTAGGTATATTGGATTAGGATCAAATGTATTTTAATCTATCCACATTTCGAGCCATATTATCGAATCGCGTTTCGAATGCCCGTGAATTCATTGCAAGTATTCGAACACCACCGAAATAGGCGTAACTGTACTCATCCCTATCCTTCTATCGGTTCATCCCCGTGATTCGATACAACCGGCGTGCTCGTGATCGCGTTAAAATCGCATCAATGGCGGAGCACGAGATCATGTTCGCGGAACGAACGAAATTCGAGTGAAAAGCCGCCGATGAAAGTAATCGAAGCGCTATCATCGCGAGGCACATTTGAGCCGTACCATTGAGAATCCGATGAATCGATGGCTGAGGGAGACGAAACATGGAAGGGAGAACGAACTAACGTGAATAAAACCGCTTCTGTTCGCATCTCCCTTCGATTCACCGCTCCGTAGTCACTCGATTACCCGTTGACACATATTCTGTTAACGAGTTTATCGATGTGTCTCCATACGCCAAGACGATTGGCGCAATTAAATGTTAATGGAGCGGGGAGCGCGCCACTTCAATCGTTCTTCATGCGCGTGTTTTCTCTCTTTCTCTTTCTTTCTCTTTCTCTCTCTCTCCTTTACTCAGAGTTTCTCTATTCGATCGAGCACGGCAATTGCACGCTGTAACGCGATTAAATAAGACATTTCACGGTGGTGTTTCACGATAAAAGCGACTCTGGTGACGACTGTAACGAGGGGAGGAGTCGCCGAGTTCTCAGGATGGTAAAGCGATTCTTAAAGTTCGTGATGTTCTCGTCCAGTGTCTCACGGCTGGCTAACTTGCCGAGGATTTTGCATTTTCGTTTGAAATTCAAGTAATTGTGAGAGATAGGAAGCTTGCAAAGAGGAGAGACGTAGGAAAAATGCGAGAGAAAAGCGTGCTTGCTTTTTACTTTTCTTCCTTCTTCTTTTTCTTGTCCTTACTTTTTTTCAGCATTATTCTTGTAAGAAGAAATAATAGAGATAAATTGAGTTCAGCCGTTGTTATTTGAGCTCTTCGCGTTGATCAACTACATAAACTGAGAAGTAGAAAGAAAACGATAATGCTGCAAGCATAGCTTTCTAGACACCTTTTAAAATTTATAATTATTTATGTCATCTTCTTGCGATAAATAAACTCGTGGAAATTAGTCGTCCGTCTTATTTTTAGTATTGGATATTATTCGTGTACTTAGAAAATTAATAAAAAATAAGGGACTGCATCGATTTTGCTTTTGAAAGGTTCGTTTACAGAACAGTCTTTGTGAGTATATCCTATAGATTTATATAAGAGGAACATGCGTGAAGTTTTATTTAAAAAAGTTCTAATAAAAGTACGAAATGTAAAAGAAGCTGTATCTTGGTCCTCGATGTTGATTGATCTCGCGTCACTAAAATTTTATGTATAGAAAATTTCCAACGGAAATGTATAACGCACAAGTATCGATATGTGAGTTGAAATGACGTGATGTTTTGATTAATCCATTGAGATGGAAAATCAAAATGAACAATACATTCAGAGTAATACATTCAACTTTTTACCTTTCTCAGTCTTGTATTCGTGAGTATCGACAGTTAAGGATTACCATTTATAGTCAATATATCCTTACGTTTTATCATAACAGACAAAAATCGTACTCGTGAAATGTACATTTTAGCGTTACGATATCGATATATGCATACAAATATACAATTAGGGCAAGAAAAAATATATGACAAGGCGAATGGGTTAACAGGAAGAATGAACAATTTTTGGCACGACAATTATATTAAATTAGAAATTCTGACTAGTCATAATACTTCTTTCTTGCCATAATGCTGTTTATTCCTTGACAATTTCTCGAAGTGGAATTTCATGTTTCCATAAAAGGGAATTCAAAGGAGCTTAAAGTGATTCGTAGCAAGCGGTGTCCACGTGTTTGCAAAACTGTTTCAAGTATTAATTAGCAAAGTATCTTGAAAAGTAGAGAGAAGCACTCGAGAGGCTTATTGAGAATTTAAACACGAAGCCTTCTTAGGCACTAGGGGTAGCTGGACCACCCGCAGTCTTCTTAGACATAGTAATTTCTTACAGATATTTCATATTTCCCGTATACTTTTCGCGCACCAGGATCTACCATTTGCTCTTCCAGCATCTACCGAATAATTAAGGAAGCTACTTCACCGAGTTTTCTTCTACAAAAAAAAAAAAAAGAATGACATCCTTGTTGCGATAACAAATTACTTTAGAATATTACTTCTCCTAGGGACGTTTTTCAAGAGCCCTTTCAAAGCTAACATCGTTATAATCGTTAAACGATACAGGACGTTAACATCTTTTTAGTTCAACTCCGCCGATATGTTCCATAAATACAGATAAGAGTAACACGATAGCCGAGCTTTCTCCATTTCGAGATGTTCTTATCTTATCTTCGAAAGGCTAATGGTTAGTTTAATATATCCTACCTCATAAACCAATTTATCCAAATACAATTCAGCAAACGTTTACACGGTCAAAGACCAACAACGAAATCCAACTCACGATTAAACATGTGTAACGTTTTCGCGATACGCCGGCAGCTACATAGGCTGAGAGGGATCTCGGTGGACGTTTCACGCGTTCAAACCGTATCTATCTAATTTATTAACACAAAAACGAGATTATAATACACGGGAACGTGAGAGAAAGATACGATGACCTGGTTAAGTATAGCAGCAGGGTGAGCAACTTCGTGCGGACTTCCTGGATGCACTGTTTTCAGCCTTGTGGATGTTTGTTTGGAGTATTCCTGGATGCCTATGTTTCTTGAACGTATCATTCAAAAATATCGGGATGATACCGCATTTTCCTAGTTTTGTTTCTTTTTTACCTTCTTATACCATCTGTTTAAATAAGCACGGCCGCACCAATCAGCGATGCGTGTGATCGAACGCAATGGTTTTACGATCCTGATTACTCGTTACGTTTCGTACGTGCAAGCGTGTCTACCGCGGAGCTTATTTTACCTACACTGTTACGCTATACCATATTGCGCTATTTACACGTCTTCCTTACAAGATATACACACGCGCTACAAATGAAATTTATTCGCGCGGATCGGGCGCAACGTGATTCATCCGAGGTATTACACGATCGATATGGTGTCTGGCGAATTTTGTAACAAGAAATAAACGATCGGGTGGGAGGTGTACTTACATTTCGATTTTGCGAGTTACGACTACAAAGAACGGTTAAGGTGGATGAAAATGATTAAACAGAGAAATATTGCGGCACCTGTTTATCTACGTTGTTGCGTGTTTCGATTCTAAAGAGAAAATAATCGCGTCTAAGCCGTTGCTGGCCACCGTGGTTGAGCAGTTTTTCAGACGGAGCTTAAATCTAAGCTCAAGGGAAATCCCCTGTGTCCATGGCGTTCGAATCGGATTCGTGAGTGTGCCGGTTAAAGCCTCCTCGTTTAAAGCCGGCTGAAATTGATCTTTATTCGCGAATCAGTAATGGCGGCTCGCGTAAATATTCCGGTTCGCGAATGCTGCACTTTTTTCCTAGCAGATACTGGCAACGACGGTGCACGATTATATTCGCTTCGCACTGGATTTCCCTTTCTTTATTTCGCTTCAACCGTAATGTACAACTTCGCCGTTTCAATGTTACGTAATGTGACCAGCTTTTTCTTCATATTCATTAACGTAATTTTAGGTTGACAGCGGTTTAGGTGGAAATTATCTTGATCCACACGATCTGGCTGAATAACTGTGTGTTCTCGTTTTTGCTTAACAAGTGCCTAATTAATTCTACACTCCGCTATGTGGAATATATAACACGCGCTTGCTAAGGTACGACGTAAATTCGATGAAACTTTAAGTCTATTTTATGGAAATGTTTTTATAATATTCGATTTCTATATAGTTAGGAAAATTAAAAGCGATTCTATTAAATAGAATTTCCGATTATTCGATGAATCAGTGCCTCTCCGATCTTGCAAAATTGTATATTTTTACTACTATTTGTCCGATCATTCTTAGATCTTCGTCACTGACAACACGTCAAGTAAATTAAATGAAACTTTTGAATCAATTTTCAATCTTCTATTCTCCAAGATTTGTCTCTATCCCCTATCAATCTCTCTAGGGGAAAAAAAACAGATTGAACGTTTTAAAAAATGCACGCACGATTTTTCAATCCAAACATGAAAACATAAAAGCAAAATACGCTTCTTAAGAGAATTCCACCCCTGCTATACCGAAGGAAATATCATCACGTTTAATCAAACGATCTCGGATCTCTCGAATCTCCAAAAAGCTTTCTTCGAAGAGGGCGAAGGCACGATCGAAGCGGAGTACACGCGAGTTGGCCTGCAGCGGCCCAATAACGAGATTATTATTCGCGGTGGGGCGCGTTGAACAAAGGGAACCCGGAGAAGGGTGGATTCTTCGCGACGCGACGCGACGTCACCCGGCTCGACGATTCGATCGCTGATAAATCTCGTTCCTCCCCTTTGAAGAAACACATTTCCGTCATCAACTGCGTCTCCTTTCACGTTAGACGCCACGATTTCCGACGTGAAAGGACAATACACACCGCTTTGCCTTGCTATTGATCGGCTGCATACTTTACAGTCATCCCTTTTGTGCTCCTTCATTCCGCTTTCGCGCGCTTCTTCACGACCCCATAAAAAGAGGATACACGCCCATACGTGTATGTGTATACAGGGTGATTCATAAGAAAATCGAATAACTTTATCGGTACGCCTGTTAGGTCATCGAAGAAGACCATACACGTTATAGATCTTCGAACATTTGTTTTTGATTTATTTCAAAAGATAGACTTTGTTCGCTTGTTATTTCCTTCGTGTTCTTTTTTTTTTTTTATTCGTATATGTTAAAAGTGGTGTTCAAAATGTTCAAACCGGTCTTTCTTCCATAAATGTATTAAATTTTTTTACGATTGTTGCCAATCGACAGAAAATCTTCTGTGAAGAATGAATTACCTGCAAAAATAGAAACAAAACCCATGTATTCAAGAAATAAATGAAAAAGGAGATTACGAAATACACTAGCGGACATACTGATAAAGTTATTCGGTTTCCTTCTGAGACACCCTGTATGTTGAACATACGTAGCTTTACTTATTGTTAGAGGGCAATAGGCGTGTGCACCGGGTCGTGGAAAGAGCTGAAATGATTCTGCCTCCCACCACTGACAGGATATTAGGCCGCAATGATGTAAACGTTGAAAGGCTGTTCGTTCGCGCCTCGCTCTAATTTCAACTCAACTTTTTCAAAGGTGCATTCGCCACGTTAAAAGGATTAAGAAAAATGTGCTCGAATAGGATCGCGCCACAAAAACCGGAGGAAACCCGGACTTTTTTCATAGGTCCCTTTACCGAAAGGTTCGCCGTCTCTCTCTCTCTCTCTCTCTCTCTCTCTCTCCGTGATACAATAACATGGAAACGAGGAATATCACGGGATTTAAATGAATACGACCGTTCGGATTTTAGCGAACGTGTGATGTTGATGGAGATAGGAATTTTGATAGAATTTTGTTAATTAATAATGGACTTTAGATCAATATTTTGAAGTGACATTTCGATGATGTAATCAACTGTGTTTCCATGATTTTCACATTGGGATTATCATACTTCCCAAAATGACCGTTTTATGTGCTTCTCTTCTACAACGCTTTTAACGAAAGTAATGACTTTTATTGAGATTGAAATATTATGATACAGTTTCAACGATAATTATTTTCGTGGAATGTATTTACGTTGATTATTTTCGTATTAAGCTATTAGTTCATCACACTTTTTCAGCGCGGTTTTGTCTTCTTAACGTTTCGGTTTTTTACATTTTTTCCTGTATTTGCATCGTACTAGCTTACTATACATGTAAAGTATGTATAGTTCTCTCGACTGTTTTCCGTTAATTTCTCCGAACGAAATTACCGGCAACTTTTCGAATTAATTCAGAAGCAGTTGTGGCAAATTCGTCATCTTCGATTTTATCCCTGCGCGCAGCCGGTTAGAGAAATGCATCAAAGGGAAATTCTTTTCATCAATAACGTTTCATACCTTCATCCGGCATCAGAATCTAAAAATCCAAGGACGTTCCAATGGTAAAATCGTGAAAGCATCGCGCGTTTTTCTTTGACGCGATCAAAGAAGGAAGAATTTTAGAAGAGATTGACCGAAAATGAAGGCACGTTTCAGTAAAGTCTTACAACACATCGGTAACATGGGATATTTTCAGCAATGTTTAGCCGACCCAATAATCGATATATCAGAAATACATTTCTCTCGGAGATATTTACTAATATTTCTTTAAAAATACATCTCGCTACGACATAAGAATATTCCTCTCCGTACAGCATTTTGAAAAAAGAAACTATAATAATATATTCTAATAAAACGCACACGGATAGGCAGCAGCAAAGTGTTCTTCCTTCGCTTTTAACATATCCACGACACATGAATTTTATGAACTCAGTCCTTAAAAACAAAAACGCGCAAATCTCCGGAGTAATCTACCAAGAAATACGGTTTACCTTTCACAAACACACGATTCTACGTCGCGATGAGGCCAGCCGTAGTTTGAAAGAAAGTCGACACGTGTTTTATTATTAATTTTAATCTGCTACTTTGTACACTTTCGCAGCTTATAAGACAACAAACGTGTTTTCTTTCTTCGGTTCCCTTAAGGGAACCACAAACTAATCGTTAGTATGGCGAATTTATGAAGTTTTATAGATTAATCAACGTTGGTGGCGCGGATATGCGTTTCAAGGACAGATTAATGAGGTCTCGAAAATTGCGAGATGAAGTTTTGAAGAAATATCATATAATGGAAGGTTAAAAAATGGATGAAAATAAAAGTGACGATCTGGGAAGAGGGGCGGAGCATTTTTACGAGATACAAATACGTTATTTAAACGGCGATGCACCCTAGGAAATAATGCAGAAATACGCGGAATGAAGGAAAGCATTTTTTTGCATCAAATTATCCGGTGTGTTATGAGAAACAGAGCGTGTAAATACCTTGCGAGATTGAAAGACAAGGAGAAGATGTATAATATACGATTTAATTATCATTTGACTGTGTAATAGAATAGCAAAGAATCTACAATGAATCATTTGAAAACAACTGATCGTCTTTGCTCAAAATTCTTTGTATTTTTGCCATTAAATGTACAAAAACAAAAAGTGCATACCTTTAACATATCACAAGCAATAAATATGGATAATGACGTTGCGCACCATGTCTACGTCCCTCGAATCTTTATGCAAATTCATATCTCTATGAGCACAGTTGAAGAAACGCAATTTAAATTTTATAACGAGTGATTTGCTTAATGTTATTCCGAGAAGAGAAAAGCGTACTATTCGAACCGAGAATATTTTAAAAAATCAGCGAAAAAAGAAAACGTAGCGCGTAGAAATTTCGTCTAAAATCAGAAAATATGCAAACGTATAGCAGTGAAAAATCGTACGGTTCTATTTACATTGGATTTTTGCGTCGCGTCGATGGCGCATGAATTATTGACGCGAGTGAATGCACGCGCGACTGTTCGAAATGTCATCAGACGGCAAGTAACGCGACAGGCTTTCTGGGGTGGAAAAACTTTATTAACTGTGTAATGGAAATTAATAGTAAAATTGCCGGTCAAAGAGAAAGCATTATAGTCGGCTCTCGAATAAATTGAACTGTGCACGTCGCGAAAAGGCCCCCGCATAAAAGCCTTATTAGCGTAATACTTGGGTATTAACAGGGGGATCGGCCTGAAAATTTTATCACGTGTATTTCCCTCGGCACGAATTCGATCGAAATTATTCCATGGCGTTTATGCGAAGCTCTTTACATATACCAAAATATATCGAATCAAATGTTGAATTTTTCATGATTTCTCTAATCGATATCGCAACAAGTTTCGTTTGTTCTTCCAACTTCCAAGAAGATTCAAAAATACGCAGAGAAGATAAACGACTCTACGATACAAACGAATACGAAAATATTCGAACACTGGCGGATGCCTTCTATGAATATATTACGTGTGCTATATTAGGTTGTTCGGAAAGTTTCTTTCTTTTTATGAGGAAATAGACGCGCAACATTCTTTGTCTTATATTATTTCGTCGTATTACGTACGATCCATTTTGTTCTATCGAGATAAACACCGCGACATTTCACACACTTAGTTTCACGTTTGTACGAAGGAGCAAAGAAAGACACTTTTCGGACAACCTGATACTTGGACATTTTGAAATTTCAGTAAAAATGACACGAGACCCCTTCATCGTGATTATATTGGTAAAGTTTGAAACAAATCTCCAAATGTATAGGGAAATTACAAGATATCTAATACAAGCGTATATCGCGCAAAAATCGCAAAAATCTTCAACCTGTTTACGTATCCATTGCATCGATAAACTTCGATATTCAGTGGAGTCGTATTTAACGCTTATTATGTACGTAAAATGAAAGCTTATTCGTGTCGTATACTAATGTTTTGTAATAAATATCCTATAACTTCTATGTGCATTATCAGATCGCTTTCAATTTTGATCGATATAATCATTATAAAGCTGTTAAAATGACAAAATGTGTTACATAACACACGCGATATGGGGCTAAAAGTTTTCCATGGTAAATGTTCAAATACTTTCGTGAGAAAATAACTTCTTAATTGAAATGCTCTTCTCGTTTCATATTCATCGCGAAACTTGAGAACTCGCATTACACACGAGTCTCGACTGATTCTCTTGGTTGTCATTCCTCATCCAAAAATTGAAACAGTATCATATGCCGTGTCGTGTGTCCTTCCGCGTCGTGACTCTGCGGACAACTGCAAGAGCAGAAACGAATTCCGTTTCTGGAAGGGGATCGAGTCAGATTCAGAATACACGTAGCTGGGTCCGCTACTGGTAAAGAGAGCTGGTTACGGCTGAAAAATCTTGCCGGGCACGTTTCCTAACGTGAACGAATACCTTTCCCGATGTCTTCCGCCGACAATAAGTCACGCGTCGCGAGTGATAACTCGACGTCTAGTCTGTTTGCTTTGGGGACAGCGTTTTAGCGTGCCGCAAAAAGTCTTTGGTTCGCCGTTTATAAATTTCAGCTGACGCGCGAGAAATCCTCTGCGCAAGAGTAAAGAGACTTTGCGCTTATTTTTTCCTTTTCTCTTTTTTGTGTGTGTGTGTGTGTGTTTTTTTTTTAATTTTCGCTTTTTCATTTTCCTCATATCAGACGTGAATTTGAGAATTGAAAATAGAGAATATTGTACAAATTTGTATGAATGTTACGAAATTTATAAATTTTATCTTCATAGTAGGTGAAATTAAAAGATTCAGAACGTTCAAATGGCTGTGTGTCTAGAACGCGAAAGATATTCGAGTATTTTCAAATATCTGCGTGAAAAGGACTTATTACGGATTTATTGCTAGTTTCGCTGCTAATATGTGCGAATTGTTACATTTTTCATTTCCACGTTAAATGTTCAATGTTTGCCCTCGTATTTTTATAAAACCGTGTAGGCATACAAAGACAGTTATACGTATAAATATTTTTCAATTTGTAGCAGTATGGTTTTCATTGTTGCACATCACGATAGCTGCTGTGTTTGTTTGCAGGCGAACTGGTGGCGCGAGATTGTTAAACTTTCCAAACACGTAACATAGAGTAACTTTTATTAAATAAAATCCGTAACACGAAATTGGCACAGATGCCCCTTACATCGATAACGGGCATTTCTACAACTATGAAATTTACAAATTTATTCAGAGACAATCTATTAGACAAAATAATTCAAGGAACACACTTTGCTTCATATCGATATCTCGATTGATTCCGGAGATACAGTGCTCCCGAGTATTACGTTTGGAATGTAGGACACTATTGAATGATGGTCGAAATTCCTGCAAGTACCGTGACCCACTTTTTTTTATGAAAATACGCACGTCGCGAGTAACAGTAATAGGAAAAAGGACGCTGACTCAGCTTCAGTCACAGACCACCGTGTGACCATCAGAAGTGAGCTAGGTCAGTGGAAGCGGACGAGCGAGAGGTCCGACCGAGCGAATAAGAGAAAGAAGAGCGTCTCTCGCGCTCTTCTTTCGAATATGATATCTCGGTAAGGAAAAGTCGAGTTGAGACGAGGCAGAGATGCTTTTAAAGCGGAAGATTTATTGCTTTTTAAGATTATTAATTAAGATGTAGTAGCTTCGTTGCGTTAAGATGCATAATGATTGATGGCTGGTAAATTTTGAACGATGTTTTATTAAATTGTTTTACTGGCACTAGCGATCGTCGTATTGATTGTGCGTGATGTTATCGAACATAGTTAGATCTGCATAGAATCATGTTTGCGAAGAAGAATGAAAATAATTAACACTGAGCAGAAGCAAGTTGCATCTATTTTGATAAGATATAACTGATGAGATTAGAATACGTACAGAGCACTCTATTATACAACTTTATTCTTTATCGAATACAAGCTCTTCTATTTTCTGACCTAATTGCAATTGGATGATAAGAGGCAGTGCAATTTCCAAGAAAGTCGGTCGGTTATCTGAAAATTTCTTTCGTGTAGCCCGTAGAACTATTTCTTCTCGTACGTTAGGCCAATTATATATTTTTTGTTATTCGTAACTGGCTTGATATTCAACAGAAGTACAATTTTCATTAGTTGAGCCAGAACACGATTCGATACTATAAAGCGAGACTCGGTGAAGTCAGAACGGATGCATAAAATATTCTATCCGTAGCAATACGATTTCTATATCAAAATGAACTTTTAGCGATTCTCGTATATTCGCTATTAAATGGAAATACATTGATAAAACGGGTCACGATAGTAGTCACGAATTATTGTTTCTATAAGTACGACCACGAACGAAACGTACTTTCCTTGTCATCTTTGACGCGCATCGATTTTGCTATAAATCTTCGTAAAAACCCATCTCGCAACACAATCCCCCTCCTTTCTTCCATGCGTTTTTTATTTTTCCTATCAGAGAGTCGCGCTTCTCATTGTACCTACCTTTGCTTTTTACCTGTAATATCCTCATAACGCAAGAAATTGTTAATCCATTTCTTTTCTCTGCTGATTAATTGGTTATTACTCAGGTTATTACGAACTATCTTACTCTAATCGCGGCAATTAAAATATAAATCCTGTCTTAACGACGTTCCATTCAAATAAATCTTCAATATACAGCCATGAAAACCAGCGATGTTCGTTCTACCAGTTGCATTCTATTTATCGTTACATCGATTGCAGGATCGCCATACGGATCCATTGCTAAATAGCAGAACTTGAAGCTGTATACACGAGCGTACTTATATAAGTACGATATCGGAGAACTTCTGACAGCTTGTCCGATAACATAGTTCGTTCCGCGACGTCTCTCTTAGGACGCTGGAAACTTCGTTGAAATTACACTCATTACTTATTTCAGCTTATTAATTCTGCGCCAGACACACGACCATCGATCCAATTGTTAACCGTAGAGACGAGGACAGGCAAATACCTGACTGTCTATCTTCTATTCGCCAGTCTTTCTCCTCTCTTGCTTTCTTTTCCTTGTTAGAACGAGAGAATCTCGGAGGAAGCTGGCGAATTATTGAAAGGTTAAATCCTCTGGCGGCCTGGTCCTTCGTTTCGAAGAAATTGCGGAACGCTCGTCGAACCGGTGAAATATTACGAGCCGAGATTAATGGCCGCAAATTTCTCTATAAGAATTTCATTCGACCGCGCCGCGATAACGAGAGTACGTTTCCAGTTTGATGTATTCTCCGCAGGCGAGAATTTCTCGTTATTACTGTAAAAACACAACAACCGCGAGGGAGGAAAAAAGTGGGGTGTCGTGTAGAAACGATTTCCTTATTCGCGATATGAGATTCTGAGAAATTATCGGTCGTTCGTTCATAGCGAACGAATTGTACGAAGCTCGATGATATTGCCGGATTCATCGCAGAATTCTTAGAATAAATGTTTGAGGATCTTTTCTTTTTTTCGTTTTATTATCTCGAAGCGAAGATCGTCATAATATATGAAAAAAGTCTGTTATTAATTATAAAAGCAAATGATATTTTACAACTGGTCAAAACGGTATTAGATTACGTTTGCTATTGAGTATAGTTCACGTGAAATTACAATATATACGAGTAAAGAAGACAACGTAAATCTACAGTGATAAATAATTGTACGATCGAAATGTGCAATTTCTATTGTAATTTTTATTGTGTTGTTAAACAGAACGTATAGCGAGTAATCGTCGTTTAAAAACTAAATGTAAAATATTCAGACAGCCAAGCACTTTTGGGTTTGAGTGTAGTTCTTTGCAAGAGATTTCAGAACTTGATAACTTGTTATACGTTAAGCTCTGTCTCTACTATGTTCAAGAATTTTATTCATTTCAATAATTCACAAATTCACGGTTTCATTCATTCCTCCAGTTCACACGTTCTCCACTAAATATTCCACAAGTATATCACCTAACTACTTTCACGTTCCCATTTTCACCTACCTGCAACCGTTTAAATATATTTCGTGCCTTATCTGAACTAGCAAAAATACTTCCCCGCTCACGAATATTTCTTCTGTAGTACGAGTAAATAGTTGCGTAATCACACCAAATGTTCTAACCTTCTAGGAACAAGAAATTCTAACTTGATTTTCAAATGAACACGTACACTTTTATTTTCTAGGATATATTCTCGTATCAGTATCAAATTGTCTATTCGTAGCGATTGTTGATTACTATATCTCAGATTATATTAAAGATCTCCGGTTAATTGTAAATTTTCGCTTCTATAAACAAGCAAAATTCTGGTCATAGTTCGAAATTCCATACACGAATCGTTTACAGGCCAAAGTGATTAATTCTACTTTTTGTAATTTTCAAAATTTCACTTGCAAAGCACCCGACCGATACGTGTTTTATGTAATCTCATCAATCTTCTTTACCTTTTGTTTTATCCAATTTTATTAATCGATTTAGCAAATATCTGCGGCTCGTATATGAGACCGATGCTCGTCAATAATTTAGGAACTTGAATAGCAGATTCGATAACTCAAGCACGGTTGATGAAGTTTCGTTGCAGAAAATGGACCTCTAGAATACACGTGTCCTGCAAAATACACGTATTATACAGTGTCGTGTAACCCGGCGATATTTTTTTCAGCGCGTTTCGGAAACTCAAATTACACGGAATAAATTCTTCCGCTCGTTGTTCTCAGATGGTACAACGTCCGGATAGCGGCGTACGAGGTTTACTATGGCGGAGTTTTAGGGCGTTTTCTAACTAAAGGAAAACCAGTAAATATATATATATATATATATGAAGGCAAATTCATAAAAAGCCGAGCAGAGTTCTAAGCAACCGCGGCGCTGATACACAAAACTCGTCCTCAAGCAGTAGACAATGTTTTCTAGTTTCCTGGCGACACGCTTTTATTGTTTTCCATTTCTCCCTGTTCCATTATCTTCCCTATCTCCGTTAGAAGGATTTTATTACGAGACGGGAGAGTTTCGTCGAAGCGTTAGGCGAGATTAGTGTCCCGATAAACGGAGCATCGGTTTTTGCAGAAAGCTGTTCCGCCAAGCGTAATTAGGAAAATTTTATACGAACGACCAGCTAGTAAGAGTTTTAATTTCGATAAGGGAACGTTTAATTAAATGTAAAAGGAGCCTGATGCTGGCACGGTATCAGTAAATGTTGATAAACCTCATTTTCTACCAAGTTTTCGATGGTAACAGTTTTGAGACAAATGGTGGAAAACGAGATTTTAATGTTTTTTTTTTTTTTTTAGGTTTTGCGGAAAATTGGATATAACATCCTTTTTTGTTCGTGCTTTTCGCTAAATTTTTTGTACGGTGAATAGTTATAGGATATTGAAACAGGATAATTGGATTTAATTAACCATCGTGCGCTGTGAATGGTAATTTTTAATATATTTGACTCGACCATTTGCACTATCAATACCTGTTAAAAGTTGCGCAGAAGCTTCAATATTTTTTAACGTGATGAAATGACGTTCAATTAATAATTAGCAATTAGGATATAAAAAAAACGTTTATTTTAATATTCATCCATTTGAAAGTGATCGACTATCTGCAATCTTGTAAAATATACAAATAATAATCCTCAACCACTAATACAAGACATTTATTCCATTTTTAAATATAAAAAGTATGTGGTATGTAGTAAATATAAAAAGGGCAATCAATATTACACGTTTCGCCTCGTATTGTACGTTCGCCTCTTCGCAATTTATGAGAATAAACACTGTAACGATGTTAGTCTAATATCTTCGATAGATTTGTCGACTTCTCTCGTTCCGTTTTTCTTCGATATTTTAATATCGACATCCAGCCTGACTAATGATTCTCAGCGTTTCCTTGGTCTCGATGCAAAGAGTATCAGAAGCGCCCGATACTTTGTAAACTTTGTACGCTTTAAATTCCTTCGCGACGCGCGACGTTACGAATCTTTGACTTTCACCAGGGGCTTTAATATCGTTTAGACGATAGCTCTATTTTACTAGAATCGTTCAAAAATCGCTCAGAAATTCCGAGAATCACTTTCTTTGATCTCTCATCCGCAAGTAGAACAAGCGCAAGTAGAAACAGCGCGTAATGATCGGACGCGTTTATGAATCTAGCGACTCGAGCGAAAGAAAGCCAAGAAAGTGATGAATATATCACTTATGTCTCATTTCTATCTAATTTGTTAATTGACAAACCGAAAATTATAGTGATCTCTCTCTCTCTCCCTCTCTTTGTCTAATATGTATATTATCACGAAACGTTATGATGATTTTAGCTCTGAAAACCATCATCCACGATACTTTCTGGTGATTTGAAGAAATACATCAGAACGTTTCATGCTAATAAATAGTATTTTATAGGATACTAATTTATAAAATGGACTGATTTACACCACTATGATTCTCAGTTGACATTTAATTACGAACGTTGACCATTTGTTTAGTTGACATTTAACTATACATTCGTCTATCGTTCCGAGTAGATATAAATAATGTGAAAGGTTTTCTGCAAAAGCCACAACATTTAATTATGAAGAACAAGCCAGAAAATTTAATTATGAAGAGCAAGCCACAAACGTGACAAATGCAGAGAATTTTGAATTAGCTATTTAAAAATGTCGATCGACAGTTTCAAGCTGAACATCGGACGAGTAAACACGTATCGATGAAATTAATTCCATCCCGAACCATCATGATATTAATTTCGCGGCGGAATTGGGTCGCTTTGATTGCTCCAGAATTTCTATCAGATTTTGCATTATAAAACTGAAACCAGTTGTGTCCTGATATAAATTCGATCACGCATCATTTTTCCGGTGAAAAAAAATCAGGAAATTATTATTACCGCCTTGCGTGTATTGAATAATATTGTGTAATATCGCCTCATAATATTTCATTACAATAACATAATAATAAAAAATATTCAAATTACAGTACCTGGGGTATAATGATTAGAGCGTAATAAAAATTTCTATTTCCGAGTTTGATTCGTTTAATTAGTTTCTAGAAAACGATGAACTTGCATAAGAATTTAATAATAAGATTCTATTTAAAATTTGTGTGTAAAATTTTCGATACACTGACATTAACAATTCCGAGAAAAAAAAAGGGTAGAAATTAAACTGAACAATCACTGACTCAAAAAAACAAATTACATCGTTTCGCGTAATTCACTGGCGTGTTTTATGTTTCAAACAAATTTAATTCCAGTATTTACGATTTCCTGCCGAGTTCCACAGCCGGTTGCAGAATCGGGTTGTTTAAAATAAAATTAGATTACAATTTCCTAGCGTTTTTCAAGATCAAAAAGTAAATCCATTCGAAGCCGATTTGCCAATGAATGTTTCGAAATTGTTTGTCGATAAAATTTTACCGTGCATCGACTGAAATTGCAATTTAAACATAAAATCTCCATTATTCGGAATTGGAGAAACCGTAAATAGTTCGACAATTCTTTCCTGATCCACGGTCGAATTCCTTACAAATTAATATTATAATTAATATCAGTGATTCGTTCAGACTTATCGTTTCATTTTGTACTTTCTTGTAGTTGCGAACTTTTCCAAGATACCTTTGTGTTATTTATATCAATCGAAATGTAAAATCAACAATCAAGACTTTTGTAATTCGTTGAAATTTTTCACTATAAAATTTGCGGGATAGAAGCGAGGATGAAAAGTTCCAACCAGAGAAATCATTTAGACACGAAACAAAGCCGATATAAAAGTTCCATAATTTGTTTCTGCAGAAACGAAACGACACGATAAGAAGGTGAATTCATCGCGACGTAAGTTTGGTCCTAACTTTCGAAGGAATTCCGGTATTTGTAGCTTTATCTAAATCTCAAGAAACAAAAGAGAAAGTGGAGGAAAGAAATGTCAGAGCGTGAATGCCGCGACGTTTCCCTGGATTTCGTAGTTGCACGCAAGACGAAGCTCGATAGCAAATATTCGTCTGATTTTATCTTTGTAACCACGTTTCTTCTTCCTACAAACTCTTCGAAATATTTCCTCTGTTTATTGTAACTTTTACAACTATTGGATATATTTTCTATCAAAATTGAATTACTCCATGTAAGTATATTTACTTAATGATCTCAGTACATTGATCGCGTTAAAAAGAAAAAGAACAGCGATAAAGTTGAAGGTTAAGTAAGGAATAACTCCGCCTGATTTTACTTGTAGTTTATGTTGCGAACATAAAAATGCATAAAAAGCGATGCATTATAAATATTTATATTAGAAGTTCTAATTCAGAACACGCGCAAATCTAGATAAGCGTGACTATGAAGTTATTGCGAAAAGGCATGAAATGGATATTCAGTGAAATTGAAGAAATGTAGCATGCGGATGTATTATACACAGAAAATAGTCATAAATGCTGGAAATGTACTGTTGTATATTCATAAAGCCGTATTCGAGGATCTCGGTGATGGAATATTGTCGTCGACGAATATTTAATAGTTTTCTAATACATCGTTATTTTTCCCTTGTTACGGGAAGAGATAAGGGCCGATACAGACGCGTAATAATAATAATAATAATACGACAATGATACTCTTTTTCTATCTCTCTTCTATCCCATAATTACTATACAACGCTGTCGTAAGAGAAAATTAACGCGAGTAATATATTCACGTTGTTAATACTCGTGTGTTTTCCTCGTCGGATTCGAAAATTTCTCACGAAGAATAAAACGCGAACGTGTCCAAATAATCCTGCAACAAAATGAAAACAGTCTGTAGCCAACAAATTCATTCGGCCGATGTCGCGGCTTAAATACCATGTCTACTGCTTTTCGTACGACCCATTCATTTCGTAGCCGCGAAAATTGCTGGACAAGAGCTATCCAATTTAAATCACTTCCGCTGTTTTCACGACGAAAGACGAGAAAGAAAGAAAAAAGGAAGACGGGAACCAAAGAGGAAAAAGAAGAAATCCGCTTAAACGCTTCGCGAGCGTAACGCGCGAGATATTAAACGTTCAAGAAGCCGGTTAGAACGCGCCGATTATGATAACGAGGATAAATCCGGTAGAACATAAAGCTAAGACGATCGTGTCGGGCTACGAATTACCAATTCTCTCGTAATTTCATATCCAAAGCCCGTAAAAAGGTTTGTTTCAGCGTTTTACATCTCCCCCCTCGACAAATTTTCCGTCCTTTGCTTCCAATAGCCACGAGACTTGTTCGTAATTTTAAGATATTTGCGAGTTACAACTTCAGAAAGAAACGTTTCTTCTTTGATCGTTCGCGTGATTTATTTACCGTAATTACAAGTTATGGCTCTTCCCTCTGAAACATGTTTTCCTGAACAGTTACGAACATAAGCGAAACGTAGGAAGGCTAACGAGTAGCTTTCTGAATTTAGTCGGCTGAATTTTAAGCGCGCATCTTACACAGCTTTCGTCGATTTTTTAGTCTCTTCCGAGTTTACGATACGTTAATTGGTATCGAGACACATAATTAAAACGAAACATGTACGTTTCGTAAGTGGTAATTATAACTTTAGGAAGTAGCTAAATCGTTAGAGACATTCCGTACAACCGGAAATAATCGCAATACTAAATAATTAATGTTGACCTAAGTAGAAGCTAATCAAATCACAAGACTATCGATTAAGTCGTTAAGGATCAAGTACAGAAATAATAACATAAAAATTTATACATATATATCTACTAAACTAAATCATATAACTTTTATACACATTTATAAATTGAGTTCAAATTTTACCAATGTAATTATAATAGTCGTGTTTCATTCTAGTGGCAATGAAATTTCAAAAAGTTTCATGTAACACACACGATGTATTTCGAAAAATTTTCTGTCACAAGTATAGAAATACTTTCGTAAGCCATTGTAAACGTGCTAATATATCGGTACATACTCGAACAAAAATATATCGAATCTCCGGACAAAAATTTGAACCACGAAATATGTGTCAATTGCGTAATCCGTCAACGATACGGACGATGCAACGACCCCTCCTACTTTTTGACCCACACTATATATTTTGATTCTGTTTCTGGTGATTGAACGATCTTAATTGGCTTCGACCTCGTTCCATTCACGAGTCCAACGCCGCAATTCTATGCAGAGTATAAAGTGGTTTCCGATACCTCGGTATCGTTGACCATCGAACCTGCACACGGCCAATGAATGTTTTTCCTACGGATCACTTTCGAGCGGCGTTTCTATGGAATCGACTCCAAACCCCTGTCGATTGGTTCCTCGATTTTGAGGTTCGTCGACGGATTGTTCAATTTGGAAGCTCGTTCGTTCGGATTCCCGATAGAGATACATACTTATTTTTCCTATCGGAATTGAATCAAGGTACCCCGGAGGTGAAATTCCAAGAGGAGACGCGCAGGAAAAAGAATTTGTTTCGTTTCACGGATAAAATGTTTCTTATGGAATTTCTGTTAAAGAGAACGAAACGGATCAAAGAAATCGTTTTATTTGCTTCTGGAAATTTCTATAAATAATTCCAAGTAATCTTTTTCCACCCTTAAGTCTACAAGTGTACTTTCCAAGTGAAATTTTTAAGCCGAAAATTTAATTCTACCGTCGTATAATTCCTTCAAAGGTTGCTTACGAATGAACGTTCATATACTTTTGGTTTCGTCCCAGCCGTGCACTTGTTTTAATCGTTTTCGCGAGTGTTTGAAATTTTATCGATAATTGATAAAGTTTGTGGAGCTCAGGAATTTCTGTATAAAGTTGATTAAATTGGTGTGATTATGGCTTTTTCGATAATTACGTTGCGGGCATTAAAAAATATTCGACTCATCGTTGTAACTAGCGAGATTATATTTCGTACATTCATGAAAAGGATCGATAACTGATTCTTGACACAAATAATTAATTCTACGATATTTTGTTAACGATCGCAGCAATATTTCACGCATGTATTTCTCCAAAAAGAATTCCTATTCTTATCGAAGAAGATTTCAAATATCCAACTTTTTAGACGAACAATCGTAGATGTGGTAAAGACGTCGATGAATATCCCAGAATTTGCTCGGATTTGTTAAAAGCCTAAAACAACAAACGAATTGTTCTCAAACATAAATGATTCAGTTTGCCTATGGACGGAGGAAAACTCGATGACACTGAATTTATTTCAGCAAAGGAGGTGACGTGTTCGATGGAAAATAATGCAGAATCAGTAAATCGAGGACTGCATTTAAGAGCACGTATCTCGACGGAGAACAGTAACAACGTTAGATTCAAGTTTCACTAAAGATTTCTTCTAGGCGACTTGCTGCTCTAAGGAAGCTTTGAAACATTATACAGCAGCTTTAGAAAGATGCTCCCCTTAAATAAAATTACGCCGAGAAAAATTTCTTTCGTATTACTATTATATCTTTCGCTCGCTACCAAGCACTACTGTAGCTTTAGAATACATAAACGTAAAGGAAAATGCACCATAGAAATTTCAAGCGGTACAAATTGTTACTCGAAACAAGAGTATGGTCTACATATACATAGAAATACAGAGATGTAAAAGCTGTAATCGACTTATAATCGTTGGTTCATCTTTTTCTCTATATTCGTCGACAGTTAAATATGCACTGATTGTATTGATTTTATTTTGAGATGTTTAAGTTACTACTGGTAATTATTTCAAAACATCATTAAAAACGTACCTACATTCTACATCCATTTATATCTAATCGTAGTAGCAAAACCGTGTAATAAGTTAGCCTGAGGCTAGTAATTAAAATTCGCAGTAGTATGCGTCAACCATATGTTCAGCAAAAATATTCAACCATCGTAATCACCAAACGTAAAACTACTCGAAACATTTCTTCTCGTTTATCTTGTAATACTTTTCAAATTTATGCTCTCCGATAATGAACTTTAATCCGTCGATTTAATCTGTGCGCTATAACATTCTAATATTCGTCTATATTATATCCATATAGATTTGTTATAGAAAATATAATATTTATTTTGAAGTTTCGTTCGACGTTAAAGAAGCGGATTAAAAAAAGTGAAATTTTGCTCGGCGAACAGAGTCAATGAAGAGTAGATGTTCGCACGCACGGTGATCGGATTAACAACTGTCGAAGAAAATTACGCGCTGGTGTGACAGTGGCTTTTGAGTACAAAGCTGACTGGCGCGCTCGATCACATTTTATTCAACTTGAACATCCTGAAAATTCAAAGGAGCAGCAGGCGCATCGCTGTGCACGCGGGGCTCGCGCTCTGGTACGAATTAATTGGATAAAAAAATCTTTTAGCTGCTACGGAAAAAGCTTTCCAACGATCGAGCGCTATTCTTTTCGCGACAGTACAGAAAATGCATTCTCCCTCATCGAAAAATGCAATTAATGCGTCGCTTCGTCCAATGAAATCACGAAGAAAGACGCTCACTGTTAACTTTGTCCAACTTGTGTTTGTGTTAGTAGGTACCGTTTCTCTAAAATGAAGAAAACACGAAGTAAAGAAAAAAAGTTGCCATTCTCTAGGAATTCAATACAATTTCTTTCTTCTTCGACTAATTGTTTCGTACAATTTTTTGATTCCTATATTCTCTTTTTCCGTTTTCGTGAATTTTTTGCTTCGTAAGTTCGTGGTTGAAATTTCAATACAAAGGGGCTTAAGTTTTAGCATCTGGACCATTGGCTATCGGAATAATTTAATTACAAACGATTTCCATGCAACGATTCAAACAGTTCTGTAAGCTTATTGAACTTGCTACTAAATTGCCTGCATTTTTCCACGTTCTGTTGCAACATATTAGTAATCATCGACTTTAACGTTAGAATATAGAGAAATCGTAATTTAATACGTCCCGCTGTATTGTAATCTTCAATAAATCAGTCGATTCGATCAAAGATAGATTGATTTTACCGATAAATTTTAACAAGTGCATATTCGCGCAATGAATCTTTTCAAATTATTTATGAAAAATGTCAAATATTACAATATTAAACGATGCATTTTAAATCGCTCGTAGTAACACTGAAATCGCGTAGTTGAACTTCAAATAACGTTACACACGCATTTCCGAACTATATACGAATATCGATGTACCTACCAGTAGTATAAATCAATCGTAAATCAGACGCAACCATTGTATCTATACTATTAGTTACACATATTCAAACATTTGTGGATTTGTGTTAACGATATATGAATTTTGTCAAAGTGTATTGACGAAACAATATTTATTGCCATGCCATGGGTCAGTAAATCGCAAATAAAATTGTTCTGTATAGACTAACGATCATATACTTTAATTCGCTGTATAAACAATAAAATTACTGTAAATCCTTCTATCTCGAAATTCCTACCTAATCGCATTACGAAATTTCGCAAACTTTCAGCCGATTGCGTACCAATAAGACGACAAACCTTAACAAATTCGCGATTCTACACCAACATCGAACAAAACACAGCGATCCACGTCTGATATTCATCTGGTCGCAATTTAATCGGTTCGATTTCTTCGTGATTAGGCGCTGAAAATCGTAGATTCGGATACGCAGACACGATCGCGTTTCACCATCGGTATTTCGGTCGCTTATTGGTGGAAAAAGTAAGCTGGGTCTGTAACGGCCCATAATAATAAACGTAACGCGGTTGCCAAGCTCGTATCTGCGACCGTAATTACATTGGAACCCGATTTTATCGATTCGTTAAAAAAAGATGAAGAAAAAAGAAAGAAAGACAAAAAACCGGTCTAGCTAGTCGGTGAATACCGTCGAGGTGAAATTCTATCCTGATAAAAAAGTTCCAATGGCATGGTGTGATAAAGTTTGCGCGCGTATCTTCGGTTTCGAGCGGTCGCGCGAAAGGAAAACACGCGCGAAGAAACTGGATTTCCCATTACTCGTAAAATAGATGTAATACACATCCGTCCTATTGCTTTCCTCCATTTTCTTCCGGAGGAAACAGTCCGTATCGAGCATTGTTCGATCGTTCTCCACCCGAAGTCCCCCAAGCGCCGTTCGATCCTCCGATAACTTCGATACGCTGTCTCTCAATGGGAAAAGCTTCTTGGAACGTATCCATCTGAGATACGTTCTCCATGGAGAGAGGCTATGGTAACGTGGCCATCGAGAAACTGGCAACGTAAAGAGCTTCTTGGAACGCGAGGTGCTGTCGTTGCTTCAACCACGATTCGTGAATTTATTACCCTAAAACGTCTATCTAAGATGGTGGAACGGAACTAAAACGATCATCGAATATCGGTTGACGAGTGATGGAGGAAAAAGTTACTTCGTTTAATATTATTTTTTGGCCTGTTTAAATCGTGTTCGAAGGATTTTCAACAGATAAATTGCTATTCGAGCGAAGGAAGGAATTGATTTCGAAGTTCTGATTATGAATGAAGCTAAGATGAAATATGGTAAAAATGAATATATAGATTAAAAATTCAAAAACAGCAGAGGAATCTCGTTCGCATTATAAACTCGGCATAGATCGATTGTTAACGTCCTAGTAATTAGAGAAATGTAACGATAGCACGAAGATGAAACGTGGAACCTGATACAAAATTGCTTCACCGCAAAATCAGGATACTAGCAAATACTTTTCGTGGCTACTGTATTGATGAAATCACGCGATACACGGACATATCCTTCGAATTCGTATTGTTATTCGAATTAAATTAGGTTTCAAGAACATGGGCGTTGTTGAAACTGGCAAGCAAAGTCGATTGTACGATTATTAAAGAAACCTCCCCTCCGACTGTCTGGTAAACGGCACTGTGAATAAATCGCCGCATTTCAACGTTTTTCAGCAGAATTTTCCGCTCGTCGACGAGACGAACCAGCAGAAAAATATCGTCAACTGTAAGACACTGTTATCATTCTTCTCGTCCCCCTTGAACGAACCTTGCGCCGTTTCTCACGATTTTTATTCGCGAACAAAAAGAAAAAAGAAATCGTAAGACGGAACGATGAAGACGAATATCGTGGAAAGACTCGAGAACTCGAACGAATTATACGGTTTGAAACGCGGCAAACACTCGTAATTGTAACTTGCAATCGAAATAACTTTAAATCGAAAAGCTGGACCTCGGCTGTTGCATGCAAATAAACGCAGCTCGCGGAACGTAGCTGCGTTTATATTTACATGAACGACGGGAAATTTACAAACTCCATCGAATATCGCCATCAGCGAAATTTTAAGCGACGCTTTGCCCCGTAATATCGGATAAACGCGCAAACACCGAGACTGAATAATAACGCGGAGAACCGCTCGACGAACAGAACCCGCTTGCGATTATTCGTTTCCAAATGAGGCCACGTTATCTTTGCTTGACGATATTTCGAAGAAAATTTCGGGAACTTGTTGGAACAAAAGTTAAGAGAAACGTTGCTTGTAATTTTTTAACAGTTTCTAACGATGCAGTTTATTTACGCTTCTTTATTTACCAACGAGTTCACGTTATCGTAGCTCGATGGTATTTTCAAGAAAACGTTACAAATCTGCGAATTTGTTCATCTACAATTTAAAACGATTTTTGAAGATACAAATCACAGTGTGCAATGAAATTAATTAATTCTATATAGATTAGAAAATAAAAATTGCGACAGCTCGGGGACGCACCAATACGATAAATATGGGTCGTTACTCGAAGCGATAATTCATGCGTAACGAAGCGGTGAAAATCGTGGTGAAATGTAAATCAGAGGAATAAAATAGCGAAACGGAAGTAAAATTTGTTCTAAATAGGTGGAATTATCGCAAATGTGATGTGCAATTTGTACACGTATGTGTAAGATCTTTCAAATATACAGCAGATTTTCTCTTAACACACTCGCAGTTACCAAACTCTGCTTACTCTAAAGTTGTATATTCACGAGCCAAAAATTAATCGAAGAATTTGAGTAACGACGTTTGTTCTAACCGTAATGCTTATTGAGTTACTTTTTTGTCAATTAAAATGAAAAGAAACTTACCAACGTCGCTTAGAATTGGATAATTGAATCGACGCACTACATGCGCCCGTAGAAATGAATTTCTTAGTCGGACCATGATAAATATGTAAATTACAAATGATTTATTATTTTGAATACTGTGAAATTGCGTAAGGCGAATAAGAGATTTAAGGGTCGCGAGATATATTCGTCGTTTCATGAATGAAAAATTTCCGTGTGCCTTTGCTCATTTATATCCAGAAAATTCTACTCGGAATTCAGAAATCTTCGAGTTTCTATGAACTGTCAATGATAAGTGGCTTGTCTTGAATTCGTAAGAACTTGAATACGTTTCTAAAGCTGATTTTACAATATTAAACATTCATGAAGCCTTCGAAAATTTATTAAAGTTCAATAACGTATCTAATAATATAATTAATCGACTCCTAATTAACTTCTTCGCGTTTGACCAACCAAACGATTGAATATACTTCTTTCCCGATGAACTAGTCTCAATTTTAATGCAATGTTCGTTCCTTACAACACGACCAGACGAAGTATGTTTATCGTCGATACTCGCGTAAAAGAATAAGAAACGTTCTACCTTGAAAGAAGTAAAAAAAGTCATAATCTACCAATATCGCTATTTTCGTGATATAAATCACATGTATGTTACGTATGTATATTATCTTTTAGAAATTATGACTCTACCAATTTCGTGAAAACCATCCACGCAAATATCGTTTTACACAGCCATCGAGCTGAACGATTATCGTTAATAATAGTAACACGGTAAACTCTGGATGATTAATTTTCTGGAAATGACGAAAATGTGTTATAATCGTGGATAGAAGATCGTTGTTCGGCCTTGTTCTCGTCACTTTATAATTCTCCTTGTGCAGTCATGTTACGGGCCGCTTTGTGCAGGAAAATGAATCCCATCGGTATTGCTTTTGGCCCGGGGGTTGCAGATATACGATTACGTGGCTCTCAAAGGGTCGAGGAGGGAAGAAAGGACGAGTGGAAAAGCGGCGAACGAATCACGAGCAGGATATATTTCGAGAGTTTCGATAAATAGAAAAATTTCCCTTTGCCAGGGGATCGATCGCACGTGGGGTGAAAGTGAGCATGAAAAATCACATTTTGATAGATGTTAATGAGATTGTTTGTAATCTCACTGCGAGTTTTCATCGATATCGAACCGTGGACTGAAAGTTAATGCGTTGAAACTGAAATATAAAACTTGCGTTTATCGCCAGTCTTACCATAAACATTCGTTATTAAAATTTCGTTTACCCGATCCTTTTAGTTTCTGGGCTCTTCGTTATATATTTTTGCGGATCAAAGTGATCATCCACGAAGTAAGTCGCTTGAAAAGCGGAATACCAATGGAGACGATTTTTGTGCTCCTTGAAGCGATGCTGAAGGTCTTTACCTTTTAGAATCTTCACTTTGTTGGTCATGGTCTTTCAAATGTTTTCCTTTGAAAATGACGGACTCTCGGATGACTTATAGTTTCTAGGAAGAAAATACCGTGAAATTCCTTTTGTAGATAAAAATTTGGCAAGGGATGAAGACATGACCGATCCAGAAAATAATATTATTGAATATTTCAGTTGATTACAATTTTCTATACATATAATCAATATGAGATATAAAACGAGCATTCTCGCCAATTTCGCAACAAATTCCTTACGTCACACGTGTGTATGAAGTTTTGCATTATTGAATTGGTCGCTCGTATAGTCTCTAGAATTTTATAAAAAAAAAAAAAAACGTGTTTTCTACTAACCTAAGTGCTTTCTTCGATATTGATAATAAAGTTTAATTGAGTGAACCCGTCAGAACTGAAAGTCTGTACTTCAGATACGAACTTATACATGCATAGATGTTGCCGATTTGAAACATGCCTTAAACCCTCGTCAAATTCCAAGAAGACTGGCATAGAAACCTTCGGAGTTAATGCACGAGTAGATTGCCAAACCAAACCAGCAGCAGCTCGAACAACCAGTCGCTCAGGGAAATCTCCATAAAGAAAAGATGTCATAAATCACGTCTACGGTGAACCGTGAGGAATTTCTACTATGACACTGCGAAATATCTCTAACTACTATCATCGTTTCGTTGACTGGTTCAGCCAAATTTTAAATCTTTTCCCGATCGAAAAATAATCGGTAGAAAATAGACCAAGAGGAATAAACGTTATTGTGTGCCTTATTCGATTAGATGGAGCGAAGCAGGAATCGAAAATCTCTCGAAAAATGAAAAGGATACACAAAGATCCTATCGAGAAACCAGGATCTCGTCAAAGGATGCACGATTTCTAACACGTCGCACAACATACAAAGCAGCGTTAAACATCATCGATAAACAGACGGGCGAAGCTTCGATGAGAGGGAAACGGTCTGTTTTAACCGGCTGTAACCGAGGAATCATCCCCTGGCAGCTCCCGTCAATATTTACTTGCGTCTTGTTACGAATAAAGCCGATGTTTACGAAGCGTCAACATAAAAGGAGATGCGCATGAATTCATCGCTCCAGATTTCACCCTGTTTCTTCTATCTCTTTCTCCCTCTCATTTGCGTACATGGAAGAATGAAATGAGAAAGATGGAAGTGCATGGAAAGGTTGCTCGTAGGTAGCGAGTGCATGAAAAACGCGACGCGTTTCGTCCAGAGACAGGACGAGATGAGAAAGAGCAACGAACGTTTACAAACAGGCGCACCTTGCCGTTGAAAACGCTTGGCGATCGATCGATAAACGTGAATGAATAATTTAGTAGGTTTTATTAGTCGTTTATTAATTATTGCAAGAGACTGTTCCCGGGTTAAAATCGAGCGAAATAATGACGTAGGTTAGAGACGAAGGATAGGGCGATCGTGGAAATTTGATTAAAGCGTTAGCTTTCCGGCGTCTATCCCTTTAAGTATTTAAAATCATTCTCAAAAAGTCTCTTCGACGTATTTGGTTCTTGGGAAGGTTGCTTTAGCTTCAAATGGAATCTCGTTAGAAGAAATCTTGCGGTTCAATTATTCATCGAAAGTGAAAGATTTGTATGTTTACAGGTCTAATTTTAATACTAGTTTATACATTGGTTTGAATATTAGCTGTGATATATAATATATTTTGAAATTTCATTAGCATTATCTACAGAGACAGATACATATATGTATTTAGTTAAAAAATTACTATACGAGATGAATAGCCCTTAGGCATATAAGTTGTTTGTAAGGTAAAAGTAATAAGCATCCCACTGAATATCGAGATTTATCGATATAATTGATGTTCGACCGTTGAAATATTTTAGCGATTTTTGCGAAACGTATCCGTAGTCTTCTTACGGTTCGTACATTCGTATCGCAATATTGCTTTTTGCTTAGAGATACAATGACCGATTATTATTTTCTCTGTTCGGCAAACGAGATTTTCATCCTTCGAACTGCGGATGCGAGTTGCGCTGAAATTCTGAGATGCGTTCTTTCATACATAACAGCAGGATATTTCATATCTTCCCGTGCTTTCTACGAAACGTCAGATTTCCCTTTGTTGCACGAGATCTGCATTCGAAAAGGAACGTAATATAATACAAAAGCGTTACATTTTCACAGACAGGATATGGAAACAAGGATTCCTAGAGTGGAGGAGGATGTTCGCGTCTTTCATGACGCTTCGTAATTACTGCTGGAAAAAAACACGGAGTAGCAAAGAACCGATTATTAAACCGACTCACGTTTCTCAACTTTTAAATTCGTTTTTAATAAAAGTAGATCGAGAGCTGACTCGCTCGCGAAACTTAATCTTCTCAAACTTTTTCTCTGCGAAACTTTCATTTCGAAAATGAAATAATTTATCGGTGAAATCGTATCGATTGCGATGAATTTAAAACTGAAACGCAAACTCGTTATTTACGTGCGTTTCGAGATTTTCGAATTACGATAACAGCACCAAGTTTCGAGTTTCAAAGAGTTTTAGAATTCGAAAATTCGAAGCCCTCCGGTGTTCTGACCCTCATTTTTGAATAATCTTTCGATGCGCGTCGTAAGGTGACGGTTCTCTAGTTTCTCCGCAACCATCGCAAAACTCTCGAAACAAATTTCTGCGAGGCGCCAGTCAAAAATTAGTAAGTCTCCGACAGCTGGCGCGAACTTAAGTGCAGATGCGGCGAATTGACACGAACACGTACGCGTATTGTGGCGCATTTGCAATTCCGAAAGTTCAAGCTGGTCTCGCGAGTTTATATATGCACACCTTGAGAACTCAGCCGTCTTAAAAGCGAACTTCCCTTCGGGGTGCCTCCCTTCGTTCCCTCGACTTCCAGTTTAAAAGAAATTATATTGGCCAGCCCGATTTCTCGCAACGTGCTCCACTGATCTCGCTCTGTCTGATTTTACTGTATAAATTCGTCGGGTCTCGTCGTTTTGATCTTTTCTTTCCAAGAGCACCAGTGAAAAACAGAATAAATCGTATATCCTATCTTCCTATAGAAGATCAATTTTAAATAATTCTTGTAAATCCATCGTTACGTTCGCATCGTACGTAGCTTATAACGTAAAATGTCAAATAAAATGAAATTCGCCAGACTTTTCCATATAATTACACTAATGACTGTATGTTCTAATCTTCTGCCATTGTCTCGAGTCTTACGTCTATTTCATTCGTATCATACGTGCCTTGTAATCTAAAATACCGAGTAAAATAAAATTGTGTCCCTTGTAATTAGTTCCTCTTGTAACGTGTAGTTACGATACAGCGTAAATGTATACAGCAATATAATAATAAATTATATAAATAATAAATTACCATTTATATAGAATTTTGAAAATCACTGACTTTGGAATAGTTTTACGGATAATGTTATCTTAATTAATCAGATCTTGGCTTAGATAGCCTCCGTTTAAGGTAACCTTCTTACCTTAGGTAACGTTAAGTTGAGGAAGGTTACGGTAGGAGTCAAGGCAAGTTAGCTCGATGTAATGCAGCAAGGTAATCGTTCTGCAGCAAGTTCGTCTTTCACTGCAACTCCATTCGTCTATTGTTACGTAATCTTCTGAAACGGCGGTTTAGATGAACAATCGCATCCCGTCGGTGGAACAATAAATATTGCCTCTTTGAACGTTTTTGTTCGCTATGTTTGCCGATCCCTTTAAGACAGCTACGAATAACGATCACGTGCAAACCGACGATTAAGGTCCTTACCTGGCTGAACCTCAATGTTTATCAAAATGCATTTTTCATGTCATTACATTTCCACTTGTCTCGAAAATAATTGCCAGTGGAATTAAATCCGAACAAACTCTTTCAATTGACGTAAGAGTTATCGCAGCTATCGTTACGATCAATTTTTCCCTTAGAAATAAAAATTATCACAGAGTTTACACGTTGCGATCAATGAAATACAAGCTTATTTTATTGTAGCAAAGAAGAATAATTTTTGAAGGATAATTTTAGAAACGATAATTTTCACTGTAATTTATATCGAAAAAAAAAACGTTTTTAATTGAGATAAAAATTATTAAATTGCACGTATTATTATTAATAAGATATAAATTAGCATTATTTTAGGAACGATAAATTCTCCGGTGATGTGCTCCGAGTAACTTCTTCGGTTGTCTGGCAGATTTTCTTTTTCAAGAACTTTTCAAGAACTTATCTACTGAAAAATAAGCTTGTTTTTATCATAGAAAAAGAGAGCAGAATACACCGCGTAACGAGCTGTTTTTGCTTTTCTGAGCTTCATCGAGTCAAGCATTCTTGTCGAGTTGTTATCTCTCTTCATTTCTTCCAGATCGCTAGACGCTACTCTATCACTTGTACGGTAGAAACTAATCTGTGCAAATTTTTCAACTATATACATTTACGGATATAGGAAACTCTCGTTTAAGATTTTACCAGCCAATTGTTTGTTCCAGCATCTCTATATCTCGTTCACTTTACAGCATTATTCTCTTTACACTGTGACTCGAGTACAATTCAGAATATAACTATGTGACGAACTATAACTTTCTAGTGCTGTAATTCAAACAAGAAGTGTAAAGTTCAAGTTATGCCATATAGTAGTAAAGTATATTTCGACAACAGTTCCGTGCTACAACAAGTAGCATATTGTTCCAAATTTCTAACTCGAAGTATGCGCTGTACAGAGCGAATTAATTAATGAGTAAACTGACCAAATAAAAGAAACGTAATTCGTAAAAATATATTGCATATTGCAAACTTTGTCAGAAAGAGAAACGTACGAATTTTTAATTATTAAACGAGAAGAAAATCGAATATCATATGAATCTGATCATGAAGTATTTCACTGATAATACAAAACAACGATCTTCTTGAGAAAGCAATTTGCGTGTGCAACACGATAAACGTTTCCTATCCGTCTAAGAATATTTCGAAGGTAAACGAATGACAAACAGATCCTAAACCACACTTTTCCCCCGCGTAAACAGTAAACTCGTAAAAGTTTAGAAACTTTCAAGCTTTATATACTTTTATACTATTAAAATCCTCAATTTTAATCTCTTAATCGTTTCAAATAGAAAGGTTCCTTAAGCTTTTTTCTCTTAAAATTCAAATCCTAAAAATCAATCTTTCGATTCTTTGTCTTCTTCTTTAATGTTTGTAAATTCGAGTTTAAATTGGCATCTTGTAATCCTGCTGAATTTAAATCTATCAGCTTAAAGGCCTCTCCTCTTAAGATTCCAGTCTCTAGACCCTTTAAAACGTCGCTAGATTAATCCTAAATTCCAGATCCTGCGTGAATTTTATCAAGATTCGGCCGATGGAACTTACGAGGAACCGTTCGTTTCCACGCCACGCCAGTTTCGACTTTGATCTAACGACCGATCTTCTGATCGTGATACCAGCTTATCCAATTTCCTGCCGCAATTCGGATCAGTTGCCCATTATCATCAACCCCTGACACGTCCCGACTTCTACAGGATTTCGGTTACTTCTGCTTTTCAACGCGTCGTGGAATCCGAATGGCATTCGTGGCTCGGCGCATTTGTTAGAACGCTGGGACGTTTCGATTCTGCGGATTGGATCATCGCCCACGTACACCGTGATTCATTAATATTTTCCCGATGCCAGGAAAATTGATGAAGCAGCCACGATTATCCGACGACAGCCGAGAAATGGTTCCACGGATAATTTCGCTAGATGACAGAAACTTTCCAAGGTAATTTACAACAGACAAAATTTGTTACGTTCAATTCATATAATTTTCAATCTTTCATGCTTCACTTTTTATACTGCGAATATCTTTTAACACCAGATCGACCAGTAAGTCCAATACATTTTCGTACTTGAGTTTTTCCAAATTAAAAATCATATTTCACGAAGGTGCACGATTTCTGGATATTAACCGCTAACTGTCGAGAAAAATCGGCAATTATTATAGTTAAGTGTTCGAGAAAGTAGGTGGAGAGAGAGAGAGAGAGAGAGAGAGAGAGAGAGAGAGAGTAAGGAGGTTGTATTTCGGGGACGAGGGTAGCTGATCGGATTCGCGAACAGATATAATACGTTTTGTAATTTCACTGGACATCTGCCACTGAATTATTCTCAATTCAGGTTTTTGATAGCAAGGAAGCAACGATCAAGTTTACAAAGGATTAATTTTCCAAAAATTTGGAGAAGTTTGAATTTCCAAACTATTTCAAACGTACGAAACAGATACGCATAAAGGGAAAAGGGAAAAAGGAAGAAATGGAAAATAATAGGAAAAGGACGAAACAGCGGATCATAAGTGTAATTCGAGCAATCACGTTTTCTTGCTAGCATCGAAACGGTGAACGTTCACACGTGAAAAATCGCGAACGCGGTTCGGTTATCGTTCGGACGAGCTCGTCGCGAATTAATAACAGCAACGCTTTTAACCACAGATAAAAACTGCTTTCGATTCGGAGATTACACGCTGAAAATACGCGATTCACGTCCTCCTAGATACGATCTTTCCCCGTGAAATCCATTTCCAGATAAAGCCGCGTACAAAAGCTTCTCGTTCTGCTCTCATCCTGCTGGAGTCACCTGTATCGATGTGAAAAGCAAGAAAATCCAAAAATAAGCTCGTCTCTTGAAATGAACCGCGTTCTCAAAGGTAAATCGATATACACGCTGCGGCGGGAAATTAACGAAATTGAAACGAAAAGCAGATAGAACGAACGAATGCGTGGGATAACGTGATTTCGGTTATTTTATTGTCAGTAATTCATTGGACGCTCGTAATTGACTATGAGATAGAAGATACTTTTCAAACTTTTTGGTATCGATGAAATACATGTAATTAGAGAAGATTGGTTGATTTTTAATCGCCGTCCCAGTGGACGAGTATTTCGCGACGATTGAAGGAAACGTGTATTTTATGAATGACTTGTAATCAAAGCGTGAGGTCATATAATTATGTAAAGTAATCTAAATATCGGAATTTAAATTAACAAAATGGATTAAGAGAATGAACAGAATGTAAATAACGAATTTAGCTGACATTTCTCTCGATTCGATCCTCTTTTTAACTCCTGCTTAAAGAAATAATTTTTCTCCCCGGTCATTTAATTTTCTCTTTAACTTTTATCGAATTCCTCCATATTTTATTTGACACTTTACTTTCTCCGGTCATAAAAATGATTTTCTTTTATGTTTATTATATAAGTTTAGATTTTATAGTTCACATTTTTTTTTTTTTTTACTTTACTCATTTATCCGAAACCTTTATTCCTTCGATCCTACGTCATAAATTTTCATCTGAAAATTTTAAGACACATCCCGAATTTCCATTCGGTCAGAGAATCTACGTTTGCTACTAAAATCTACGTTCGAACGATCTAGAAACGCGATATTATACTTAGCGAAATTTTCTTCGTCCTTTTCTCTATTTTCTTTCTTCCTGTTCACGGCGTTAACCGTAACGTTGAGACGAGTTTTCAAAAGTCTCCGAACATAACTTCAACTTAACAATGCTTGGTTCCTGTGTTGAATTCTTTCGAGAGTTGGACATGGGACTGCGGTGCCAGGATTGTAATTTCGATTGGAGTTCGAGGAAAGGAAAAATAGCGGCGAATTGAAAAATTATAGAAACAACTCAAACTTCTCGCATAGCGCCATGATGCTACAAAAGATTTGATAGCTCGCTTTGAAAGCTTCGAAACGATCGGAAATGGCTAACGGCGTTAACTTCGGCTTCAAATGATGCTCTTACGAAAGTGCAAATATATAATAATATACTTTGAAAAAGAATCGAACAATTCTATCCTTTAAAAAGTTAAATAATTACGTCGTAACGATCCTATCGAAAACGTCAAAAATAAATTAAACAGGAAACTTCGAAAAGTCTGCTCAAAATCTGAATCCGAGTACAACGATAGAACTAACGTCAACATTGATTCAATATTTACAGCAAATTTACTATATCAAATTGACGAAATTATTGCTCTTTACGATACAATATTGCAAACGATGTAATAATTCTTAAACGTATGAATAATTTCCTAATGATCTTTCAGGTTTATTCGAGTCTTTTCAAGTTCTTAATGAACGGGGTTTCAAAGAAAAATACAGAAAACATCGTCGCGATTGGTGTCGATATTCGTCAGATACAATGGTACAGATTTGCGAATTGATTTCGCATTAGCCGGATTATAGAGAATCGATGCAATTTCTGATATCAATCGGGCTATTTCCACCTTGTTTTGATTACCTCTGTCCAAGAGGCAGCCTGTGCAATTTTCCTGGCATCCTGTTGCTACGTGTTCTCCAATATTGACGAGCATGCAATTATCCGTATTGTCTGCTTAATTATAACTGTCTAAGCCGGCGAAGCGGCATTATTAAAGATCTAATTTGTTCCTCGATATCCAGGGATAAAATGAATTTCCTATAAATATTATTTCTTCCTTTCTCGAAAGAAAAATTTCAACTTTTTATTCATTCCTAAATGAATTTGTTCCGTGAATAGCTACCATTAAAAGCTGCGTAATTTACTATTGACGCGATTCTATGCAATTGAACAGTTCCTCGAAATCGTTTAATCGTTCTTTCTTTTGCCGACAGTTCTTTCGACGCGTTTAAAATGCAACATCTTCGTTCGTTCAAAGGGTTTAAACGCATAATAATATTTTTATACTTTTCATTCTTCTTCAATTTCTTTCTCCCGTCGATTAGTCAAGTATCTCGTGATGAAATAAAACGAGCGTTTTAATTAACCTTTTTTCACTATGACAGGCGTATACGCGTATAAAATAACACGCGCAACTAGAACTTGAAGTTAGGTGAAAAAGTCATGGAATTCGTACAAGTTTTTCATCGAGAGTACTTGATGGAAAAATTAAGAAAAAGGAAACAGATGTTTCCTAAATTTTGCGACTAAATACCGCGGATCGTCGCTCAATCTTAGTTCAAGCGATAAATATTGAAGTTTCTACTTTAAAAGTGTATGCTGGTAAAACTTTAAGTGGAACAAGCCATATTCGTAGCTATTTCGAAAGTCACGGTGTTATTTGAAGAGAAATCAAAAGAGAACCGCAACGTCTGTACTGAAGGGAGCAGGGAGGTGGTGTCTACGATACCGCGATAATATAATTCCACTCGAAGTAAACTATACAATACATATATGTTGGAAATAAATGCACGAGAATTTATATAAATGGTGGAGACATCAATAATCGTAATTATCCCGAGGTTTATACAAGTGAAATGTAACATATTCCGCGCAATTTAACTACGTACGTAGATAATCTTGTTAGTCATTGTTCGGAATCGCTACCGTGTGTTATAAATCATCGAGGATTATTCGGACAATCGACAATTCTAAATTCAATTTCAGAGAGTGTTTTCTAATCCGTTTACGAAAAAGGATAAATCGTGCTCAAGATTATTGTCCGAAGCAAATCAACGAGGAGATTGATATCGTTAAATATCGATAATTTCGAATCTTTACCCACTAAACGATAAAAAGCATTTTCATTCGACCGTTGACTTTAAAGTCGCTATAAAGTAGAACATGGAAAATTCGTTGCGCGAGTCTTCGCCAAGGAAGCGTTACTCGATTCGTACTCGTCGTCGTACAGATCGTTCGATCGATATTCTTTCAGTGTAAATCGTAGCGTGTAAAATCATTCCAATGCTGGAAATTTAATCGTCGAATATTCGCTAATATCCACTTGTACGCGATCGAATATTCTATGAATATTCAAGATTGCGTTCGGTATTACGAAATCGTATAATTCCCTGACGAATCGAACGTCCCGAAACGAATCGTTCGAGATAAAACAAGAACCTTGGAAATCGAAAAGTATCTGTATGTCGGAAGAAGAACGCGTTCGTAAATCGAAGAGAAGAATTCTTCGATCGGATATAAATTCCTTTTCGATCGAACCACGATTTTAAGTGGCTCGAAATGGGGCGAGTCCTCGAATAGCCAGGGACTTTACGGCTGGATTCGACCGTACGGCAACGAGGGTGAATAGAAAACGGTGAAATTAATTGCGCGCGCATTGTGGCGGTTCCTTGGAAGCTCGTACGTACGTACGTACACATCCATAAATCCTTTCACGCGCGTGCTTCTACTTGTTCCTTCGTTCTCATTTTTCTCAAAAAACCCTTTTCTTTCCTTCGACTCCTCTCTCCTTTTTCTTGTCGACGGTTCGGATCTATACAATCACGATTCATCCGTCAATCTATCACTCTTATCGATTGACGCCTCCTTCCCTGCTCCTACTTTTTTTTCCCAATGGTTGCCCCTTTTCTTTTCACAATTGTCACTGTCTGAGAGCGGCTGCATCTTCCTCTTGCTTTATGAAAGCGGCACAATTTCGAAAACGTGTTTCGAATATTACGTTCCTGCTACATACGTGCCAGCTACTTTCGAATATTGGTATTTAGATCGTTATGGGATAAACGTGGTACTCGAAATGAAACACTTCGATAACCGTGATTTGTTTCCATGTACAAATTTTCTATTAAAGTAGAGATTATTTTAGTCGATGCAATCTTCGTTAATCGTAATATAAACTTGTTGGTTGGCGTTAAGAAGCAACAAATTTATTACCCGACAATTTAATAGAATAAAAATTTTGCCACGAAGGTTTTCCCCATAAATCACTATTCCCAACGTTGTTACCTCTTACGAACTCTTTAAATAACAATATCGTCGCTCGTGTATAGCACGGTTCACGGACCACCGAATTAATTTTGATACTGGAATTATGGTACGGCCGAGTAATTGCAACAGAGATAAGAAGTTAAGTTACTTAGTAACAAGGGTGTCGGATCAAAATGATTAATTCACTCGAAAAATTTAACGGTAGCTTAATTGACTTTAATCCATGTAAATGATATGCCATGAGCGTAATTGGTGTCTTTATACCCGACGCAGGAATAAATGGCAAACAAAAACGATTTCGCGTTATCTCGAAACTGACAAGCTATTAAAAAGACTGATGAACGTGAATAACGCGGGGTGTTTCACGCTTGCGTTTTCCATCCTCATCTTTGTTGCGGGTACTGCGAAGAATCTGCGAATACGCCCGTTTTCCCCGTTTAAACATTGCTTTCCTTCCTACCTCGTCTCTTCATCTCGCATTTTATCGTCCGCGTGGAACAGAACGCTTTCTATCCGGCTTTACAATTTTAACAGAACCGTGAATAATTTATCAATGTTTTATACAACGCTTTTATTAAATTTAAAGCATCAGGGATTATTATCGTAATTTAAAACGTGATCGATAGAATAACAGCAGTTGAATCGTTCATATTGGGTTGGCAACTAAGTTCATATTGGGTTTGCGGATTTTGTCAATAGGTGGTATTGCCAACCCAATAGAAACTTGTTGTCTGATCGTCAAAGGATCTTTATATATCGTCGCTCGAAATAATTAAATAATTATCTTCCGTGTGATCGATGGATGGATGGAGAGAATTTTTAAATTACGTTACTCCAGATAATAAGATGATCGTGCCCTGTGTGTCTTTCATTTTTATACTCGAGTTTTCGTACAGTCTTTTAGAAATGATCAAAGATATAAAACAATTTGCTCTTCGTACGTAACCGAATATAAAGATCGAACTACGTAAAGTCAATCAGCGTTTATACTTTGCAAGTATTGAAAAATTAAGCCGAGATACCGAGAGAAGCCACTTAAATATTCCGATCTCTTTTCCAATTCCACGAGGAACTGGAAGATCCAAGAGGAAAAAAGCATTCCTGTCTATCAAACAGACGTCCCGATAAGTATCGTTTTCACGCAGTTACTCGCGAAGTATACTATCTAAGAACAGTTATCACCGTTTACCGAGCGTATTATGTCATCGTGGCTGAACAGAGACGTCTTGTAACGTAGAATATGCATTGGGAAGATCGCGGCAGAGCATTAACAATTCACGTAGAAGTATCATCGTTTCAGTCGACCGACAGGTAATAAATCATCCACGAATACGTTTCAATATTTTCCGCCAGTTGGGACGAGGATTCGTTACATCCAGCCGTTAACGGAACACCATTGCATTTATATAAACGGCCAACGAACAACGTCGATGAATTATACGCGTTCAATGCCGACATTTTTCCCAACGATGAAACACACGCGAACTGCTGCCGGTAAAGAACGATTTGATTAGCCACCTACGCTATAAATCGTGGCTACTTTAATCCGTGCGCCTCGTTCTCTATTCTTTATGGTATAGCTTTCTGCCATCAGCGTGACGATTTAACTTACTGAGTGACGAGAAGACCGATTAAAAGTCTGCTGGCAGATAAATTTAACGGTTTATTGTATTTTTACGAGCTTCATTATAAAAATCCGATAAAAATGTCTCGCGTCTCGTTATAAAATTTAAAGCACCCTTTCGAATATTACATTCTTCGCGACTATTCAGTTTCTCGTTATTATTTAAATGCATCGATTTTTAACTTCTAACGCAATGTTAAGAGAATCGTTGCTTTTCCTCGCTTCGTGCAAATTATATTTATCTTCAAGTTTAAAGTTGCTGCTAAAGACGCAAAGTCTTCCAAGTGATCGAAGAACGAACGAAGATTAGGTTCTGCTAAATCTTCCAAATCAAATTTAATTGCGCGGAACTTGGCCTTGCAAGAACTTCTTACGATCTTGCAAAGTGCCTATTAAATCGTCCTGTTACTTTTTCCAAAATGCGATACGTAAGAGGAAAACGAGCTGTAGACTGAAAAATATTTTTGTTCGTCTAATGGAAGTTTTTCACGAAATAACAGATCTTCCATGGTGAACAAAAATCATCAACGATCGTATAGGCTTCGCACGAGGATAATGCAAATATGTATGTATTGTGCGCATAAACGGATCGTGAAAATGAACGCATGGCTCACAGCCTGTCAACCAAGGCACTGTGTAGAATAAAAGTGGCCGATATACCGTTCTCGATATCGAGCACTGGAATATCGTCTTTTCTAAAATGAAACAGAACAGGGAAAGGAACGTGCACGACTTCCTTTCGGGGACAATTGCATCGCGATTGTGAAATTCACTTATCTCGAGCTTCTTCTTTTTCTTCTCTAGGTCGAAAGCATAGATTGAGATTTCGAGGTATTCTCGTTGGAGAATATGGCTCCATCGTGTTTATTCCTAGACTATCTTTTAACTACATGCTTGTAAAATGCAAACTCAAGGAAATTATAGTTATAAGCGTAATTCTGAATTTATTTCAAATGTTCGTTCCACGTTGAAAACTTAATCCAAACTGTACGCGTTATCCGCACTTCTTGTTATTAAAATTTGTTACTTTTACGCATTAAGGAAGGAACATTTTTACCGAAGTTTCCACTGCGTCTTTTTGCCCACATATGCAACTTGTGATTAGCACGCGCCAACTATAAAACTTTTATGTAAAAACTTCTTTTTGTTACTCTTATAGTTTCCAGAGAATGTGAAACGTCGGGAATGCAAAAACCTTTACTTGGAGTGTTTTTTCTTTTTTTTTCCTTTTTTTTTCTAAAGACACAAAATTAATACAGTTAATATGGTCAATAGATATGCGAAATTCAATTATACTCGTCGTAAAATCGTAACGAAAACAACAAGATTTTGTTTCTGAAACGACGAAAATGAAGTTTCACCTGGCCGCTTAATTTGAGAACGCGAGAAGTGCGAGTGAACAATTTTCCGGGTGCGACTGTTCACCGAGAGCAACACGCTGGATTTATTTTATCGGATCCGAGCGTTTCTAGCTGTCGCATCGAAGCTGTAATCTCTGGACAAGTCGGCGTTGAAACGAGAATCTGTCGGAATTACTGCATTTCGGATAGCGATCGCGCTCACGAAAATTCGACCGGCTGAATTATGCGAAAACGTCGCACTAAATGCCGGCTGCTTCGAAAATGCGCGCCGTTGTGGTTTATTAAGTTTACCGTTCGATTAATTAAGAAAATCAAACAATCTCGAACCTCGTTTCGCGTCAATTCCATTTTATTATAATATCGATAAATTAATTCTACAGAATCCGATCGTTCGAATAGAAAATACTCTTTCTTTTTCTTCTTCTCGATAAATCTTTTTTCGAATAAAGAATTCTAACTTTGATGAAAATAAATATATTTATTTTGTTTCGAAAGGGAGAAACCTTTTGGTTAAACGCGTCGTTGTTAGTTCAACGGTACACTAGATACGCGATAATAGCAAGAATAAACGGAATCATTGATCGATTTGTAATTCACACCTATTTCGCTGTTGTTTCCTGTATAATCGTGTTACAATTATTGACCCTGCATCATTAAAGTGTTACATTTGAATGGAACAACCGGCCGTTGCGCAATCATGCGAGAGATGTAAAGAGCAATAACCAATGGAATTACTATCTTCGCCGACACCTATATACCGTTACTTGTATACATAATTATCCAATTTATTAAAATCCATCATCGGAATTATTTGAGAGCGGCACGATCCTATTGTACAGTCGAACTGAGAACAAGTGAAATTTTACAAACCGCAAGTCCTCTGATTATTCTATTTAACAGAAAATTTCAAAACTGTGAAGCAAGGACTATTCAGTAATATTGTTTGACTTGTCATTTCGCTAATATTACTAGCTAGTAAATTATTACGAGAATCCAGATGTCCTGAAACGTACGCGAACGATAGTGTACATGTCCGAAGTTATTAAATCTTATCCAATGAAGCATTTTATTTTTACTGCTTCAGGGCTGCGACTTCTTCAGTTGTACGAAACTGTTGAGAATTTTGGATCTTTGAAGCCGAAATAATGTTATGAGAACACAAAATTTACACTTTTAATTAACGTTTAAATAGTTATACATTTATTTAATGGACGATCTCTGTTATATTTATCGATACATATCAGCACTTTCTTCCATACCCGACTCTTAACCGACGACTCTTCCAGATGCTTCCAACGACTGAACAGTTTATATCCATCTGTTTTTGAGACGCCGCGCACACGCATACTCCCACACACCGATACTCGCATACAAGTATTTTTACTGCGTGTTTAACCTAGTACAGCACAGAAAATTATACATATCTCAACGGAAACAACGTGTATAATTTGAACAGGTATAACGTAGAAGAAGTTAGAAAACGTTTTGTTGCCTATACTAACGACGAACAAACGATGCGACAACAAGCGAAAAACGGTGGTGGATCGCGTTTACGCAACAGTCGCAATAAATAATGGCGTTTCGTACGGACTGCAACATTCGAGCCGGACGCGATTCGTACGGTTTTCTGTTATTGGCTTACAAAATATCTGTGGGAACGTGGCCGGCATACGCGACCTGTTATTACGCGGATCGTTATCTGATTTTGCAACGATTCACGACAACACCGCCGAGCCCATCGAACGACCAGCGATTCTAATTATAAAAACGATTTTGAATTTAATTATTGGAACAGCGTGAAAGTGGTTGCGTCGCGTCGACTTTTGTTTAACTTTTCACGAGACGTTGATTTTCGTCTGGTTTCGATGGAGTTTATGGTACGAGGGATGAAATCGCGTTACTGAATTCGCTGTTGATTGCTGGAGTTGGCTAAGGCTCGATGAAACGAATATTCATGCGAGCAAATGAAATGTAGGAAATGTAGAAAATTTCTGCGAAATTATAATGCGATAATAACTCGCACAGTTTCGGAATATGTTTCGTTTCTTTTGAAAGATAGAGCAGCGATGGAAATTCCAATTTTATTATTTCTCTTTTACCAGTATGATCGTTCCCGTTTTCTCCTTAATTTCTGAATTTCACTGCGCAGACACACGATCGACGTACAGTTTCAAAGATATCGATCGCTTGTTTCTGTAAGCTCATTTATCGCAACAAGATCACATAAATAATAGTAAACTTTTAGACAGATTTGAAAAAACAGTGTATACAATACCATCATTTTCCTTCTTTGTTCTTCTTCGTTTATGATGTTAATTATCGTGACTTCTCGGCAACAGCTCGTTTAATGCGCGATACACGGATATTTTAATTAATATAACGCGTTCCACCGATCGGTTTTGCTAATTATAATTTGGGATTGCAATGGAAATTTCCTAAATACCAAGCTATTTCTGCGATTGTGCGACTGAAAGTAAGTTGCCAAGTCATCGATACTTTTTCAATAAGTGCAATTCTCGTAAGAATACCATACTTTCTATTTTCTCCATTCTACTTTCTTTACGTTCCCTGTGTTTTTTCTTCTTCTTTCCCTTCTTTATCCCCTACCAATTTTCTTCTCATTTCTTTCTTTTCCTCTCTTATCCATCTCCCTCTTTCTTTCTTTTTATTTCTTACTCGTTCCTTTTTTTTCCATTCTTATCAATTTCTCTCTTCAATTCACCTCTCATTCCTTTTCTTTTTCCGTAAATATTCCCTATAGTAACAGTAGATAGTACTCTAATCTTCGTCACTCCAAGGGATTCAGCCCATAATCTCTAGCAAGAACGCGTTTTTCCTTCCATTTGCAATTACACATCGTTCAGCGTTGCAATATTTCACGATAAACCATAGCGACTTCGGCTCGTTAATTTCATTCTTTCCGCCGTGTTCACCAAGTTCGCTGGATAAATCATCAGCATCGATGTATCCCGATAAATTTGAAACAGGCCACGTTTCACAAAAATGGAAGGGGGACGGTCGTAACAGGCGAACGATAAAACGCGGCCTGGCGTCCATTGTGTTTCGTTACATGTCGGGTAAACGCGAATAACAGCGAACACGTTATCACAGGCCGGGTTTAATGAGCCGGAAGCAGTCGAAATCACGTTTGAGCGTGACGCCTGGCAAAAAGGGGACGACGAACGCGATCGACGGGAATACGTCGCTTGAAATAAGCCACCGCGAGCCTCGACTATTTGATGAACGTCTAAAAATACCTGGGGACGCCCAGTGCCGTACAAATCCTCCACTTTGCTCCTATCTCTATTGTCGTTTTACGCACCGGCGAGTTTTCCATTTTTTCTCTCTTTCTTCTTTTTTTTTTTTTTTTTTTTTTTTGGAAACTTCATGTCTCTCGAGTTTCACGACATGGGAATTCTTGTTTGACTTTTTTCTCATCTCTCCGACCTTACCGAATCTAATGGCGTTCGTTCTGCGCATGGTGAAATTTACCGCTTAGGGATTGAGCAAGCATAAATAATTAAAAGTTGGAAACTTTTGTGCCAGAGATGAAGTTTTGATTGATTTCTTTCTGATAGTTCTGATAGATAGGTAGATAGATAGATAGTGTCGTCGTAGAGGTAATTTTTATTTTCAATATGAGATAGAAATCGAATCGTGTATTGTGAATGATAGAACTGCAAATAGTGCGATTGAAAATTCAAAGAGACGTTCTTATAATTCTCCAGTGGTACAAAAACGTTCCAACCGGCCGCGACGCATATCCGATATTCCACTTCGAAAGGATTAAAAGCCGTAACGTGGCACAACGACTTTTCGAGTGTTTAAAAACGAAGATTTCAAAGCCATTGCTATCGACGAATCAAGATATTCCTTCGACCGCAGACCATGCATTGTTATCATACGCGAGAGTTCTCCCTTTTGCCATTCTACTTCGCATGAAAATCCCTCTATGATAAAAATTCCTTTATTATCCCATTCAACCAACTTTTTTATAATTTTCGGCAAAGAATCGGAGTCAACTTTTTCGGAAAATCTCATTGAAAATAATGCCACATTGTGATTTTTTATACAAATAACAATCGCTAAAAAGTTTGCTTCCCTGAATCAAATTTTACAAGCGCTCTCAACGTTATAATATAGAAAGTTACGTATACAAATGAAAATTCGTTGCATAAGCAGCTTCTATCTAAACCGCCTAAAGGATATAAAGGTAATAGTTGGCCATGTAATGTTGGCATTGAATGTTCTGTATTCATGAATGTATGAAATTGAATCTACATTTTTACTTGGCACATAAAAACCACATAAAACGAATATAAAAAGAGATTACGAGCGTAGATGACAAAAGATAAAAGGAATTTCATGTTGTTAGGCCAGATACGCTAACAATTTAAGCCGGCGATCGTAAAACTATAATAATTAAAATGCGTGAGTCTGCATCTTTGGTTCTGCAATTGATTTTCGACATTTACACCATTATTCTTCGTTTAACTTCATGAAACGCGATGGTTCGGGTTTGCCGACAGTCGAATTAAATTACACAGCTACCATCAATTAGTTATCCCCTTGTTTTCATTTTCAAATGATATTACAATGCTATTCTTTGCTAAAGAAATTACTTCCAGGGAAGAGGATCGGCGAGGAGTTTTTTATTGGCCTCAATTTTTACCAAAGAAGATTAGTTACAGAGAAGAAAAGCGAATGAAAAGTCCTCGACTCGACGCTTTTTCACCTTATTCATTCACGGTTCAGTTACCACGAATTTTTAGAAAATCACTGAAGCATCGGTGTTAAATCTTTTAAACCTTTTTGTTCGATGAGCTCTCCGAATGAAGTTTCAGATTATAAAATTCAGGTCAGATTTGATGATTATATGATGCGAACTGATTGTTCCACAATCGGATTAATATTAGTATAGTATACGTATCGTATACGTAACATTAAATCAATATAGTCGGATGAATTATTGAACGCATAATTGCAGCAAAGAAATTTCAACGAGTTCGTACAAAATTAATTTACACCATGTATGTGATATATAATTTAGAAATTGACGATCCTCTTGGTCGTTGATAGAACGATGTATTTCTTAAATTTTGACAGATTATAAAATGTAATTAAGAAGAATCGAAAAATATCAATACGTGTAGACAAATAAGGAGCACACCATGTGGTGCACTAACAATAAACAATCATAACGCTATAAGCCAATAACTTTGACGATATAATGTACTTTTCGTCGTTAATTTAATTGCATATCTAATTAATCAAGTCATAATTTCGTTCTCCATTAAAATACGAAGTTACAGCATGGAAACACGAAATTTGCATAACATCGAAAAGTATAACGGATCTGCCTGTATCAATAAACGCAAAATACCGTTTTACGAAGAACAGTAGCGATTTGGCTTACGTCATTATGATTTCTCGCGTGCTATATATAAAATTAACAAAAAATAATTAAGGTTTCATAAATTACGAAATAGAAAATGATGATGAATGCTGGCAATGAGTACATAAAAGCTTTTAGAGAATCGTGAACGTTTAAGTAGAAAGCAACAATTTCTTGCAACAATTACTCACAAGCGTACATGCTGTCCAAAATACTTCGGCATAATTTAGAGCTACTTAGAGGAACTTCGGGGCATGTAACGTGTGACTTGATTACTTCGGAACTTCGTAACGTTAATTAGGAACTTCATAAAGAAAGTTCGTAGACTTGTTCGGTTGAGCTTTTTTGGAAATCTCTGATGTCGGTAAATCTCGTGAACGAAATTGCGCGACTATTTCGAACTCGAGTGGTAAAACGGTAAGTACACGAACGAAATGACACGATTACTTGACTGCGATTTATCACGCTATTATGATGCGGATTCTTAAGGACTTACGTGAAATCTGAAAGCGCAAATAACACGAGGAAAATATAAAATATCTAAGGCATAGCGCTTTTGTTGAAAATGACAACGTGAGTTCGTGCTCGCCATCCATATGCAGATGCGTTAGTTACAAGGAATACTAACTACAAGATAGTTCTAGTTACAATCGATAGATTTAATCGATAGGTTTCAGATGTTCTTTTGTTTTTATCCCCAGTCCATGTATGTATGTGCAATAAAGGTATTTTTGGCTCAGAACGACGTGACAGATTTATCCATTCAATATAATAATAGCTATTGTGATCCTACCTCTGAGTAAAGAAATAACAACAGCTTTCTATAATACCTGGTGGGTAAAATAATTTTCCATCGAACCGGCAGTCTTTCGATTATTTTCGCAAAAATATGAACTTGCGTAAAAATCAATGGTCTAATTATGGCAAATCGCGATGATAAAGAAAGCTCTTCTCGCGTATGTCGTCGAAAAGGCATATCCTGCTCGCAAACGATATCAGCCTTGTTCCGCAACGAGATGAAATGAAATAATTCTTTAACTCATTATTTCAGACGATAACGTCCGAGTGTACGTGCCTTTATTTCGAAATTATTCTTTCTCTTGATGCTATTCAACGTTGCGTGTGGCATTTATTAGCGACGTGATAGAAACGAACTGAAACATTCCGATGTTTCGTCGCTCGCCTGGAAATTATGGTAATTCATCAAAGATTCATAAAACGATGTACGTTTCTATAATAATAATTCGCTGACCTATGTTTCGTTAATTTATTTGACGTCTTCAGTGTCGTCCATTAAGAATTCTGACAGGGTAAGGTGAAAACCGAGAACGCTCTTCTCAAAAGTTTCGGACGACTGTCGAAGCACACGATCGAAATATTAAATCATCAATTCTGTATGTACATTAGAATAAAAAAAATTAAAGCGATTAAAAGGGTGGGTTCAATGTAATTCTATGATATTTGACGCAGAGATATATCGTGATTTCGACTGTCAAATCCAAAGTATCGACGTAGTCACGAATATTTTGACGCGCTCCCGTAATTATGGTGATGCAATAACGATCCACTGATTACTCGATAATATGGAATTCAGAGCAAATACGTCCATAACGCCAGTGATTATTAACATACGTTAAACTAAGTGCACGTTAGCAGATAAGCATTTCTGAATGCTACATTCCATAATAGTTTGCTTCACGAACTGAAATTTATATTTTAAAATATTTAAATATATGCAAAGCTTCTGCAAAAACTCTTCACAGCTATCATATATACAATACCAATTTAATCGACACCGATTTTATATAATTAAAATTTCTTTCTCTCATTTGTTAGAACGAATCGCATTAATTTGCCACGGTTTATAATCGAACCTTATAACAACATTTAAAGCTAGCGTTTTCCTGAACTTTTATTCTCTCATTGTCGAAATAAATTTAGAGGTGTGACAGAACCGTTAAAATAGTTAAACCGTTAAAACACATATGCTTTACCGATCCCCTTTCCTCTGCATGCGCGCAATTTCAATTTCACCCACGCGTTCGATCATTAAATTCATCCGAAGGGAACAGGCGATATTTTTTTCTCGCGAGAGGAGAATAACGATTAAATAAAAGTCCCTTTACAACGGCATGTCGTTAAATATTGCAATCGTTGTAACACGACGGGCTTCAAAAAATTTAATAAAACTATAACCCGTGCCCCGATATCGATTTTAAATCCAATCGAGCACCAAGTTCAATAAAAACTTCCCTTTTGATCTTACCTCTCGATTATTAATACCGCGCCTCTTGTTTCACGCCACTTTGCAACGTTATTAATTCACCATTCGAGATCTCGTTCGTTTCGATCTTCAACCGAAACGAGAAATCGCCGCGTTATAACGTTCCAGACACTCGAGCGAAACTTGCAGCAAGACCCATCGGACGATGGAAAAGGAGCGAGATACTTCGTAATCGGATCGATTCGATCGTCGAAATAGGTATTTGTGCTCGGTTTACGCAAGCTGGAACAATGAACTTGTTGGAAATTTAACGATCGAAAGGACAGGATCGCTTTGCGAGTAATGCAATTCACATTTCCTCGAGCGACAACGTTCCTCGGGACTTTTGATGGTCGCGTTCCACCCTTGTAGCATTCGAGGAAAGCTTTACAACTTCCCATGGAAACGTTCCCCTTCTCGTCCCCGTAACATCGCAATTGGACTACTTCCAAACCATCTGCACTAATTCCGTCCGACTTACAAACTACCAACGTCGTCGGATTTGCAGAATTTCGGAAAACGTATCCACCGATCGACACATTGCACGACAGACAATCGCGGCGGCGATCGAAGCCAATTCGAGTCTCGAAAACGTACTAACAAGACAATTTCTGTTTCTAACGCTATGTCCGACCTGTTTCATCCTATGTTTTCGTGCAATCGAATCGGGAAGCTGCTAGAAAGTCAAATAATTTATCGCGGATAAATTGCTATCGTAATAAGGAACGAGAATACGACAGAACTCTATTTATTTCAACGAAATTTTTTCTGCACTTATAGTTCTACCTAAATTCCATTTATTTAATTGTATTCGCAAAAGTATGAATTCGAATATCTCTGTACCAAATTATTTTCAAGTTACATTGAAATCGGTAAATGTACAAAAATAATGAAAGCTTATAATGAAAGATATAGAACTATAGCTACCGGTGATTGTTTGATAAATTAATCTAATTACACTGATTTATCGGGAAAATTTTCTATCGTTAGGTAACATGTTTAGTATTCGATGTAGATGCGATCATTAGTTTTGTTGCAAAATGTAATAGCGTCACGAAATATATTGCAATGATTGTTTCGACGATTGCGTTAGAAATTCGAGCGGAAACAGTACCACCAATGGGGGAAATCTCGATTATTCGAATGTGATTGAAGACACTTTCGAATATCGGTACTTGCATTAAGCGAACTTTCTATTATCAGCACGCGCAATAAAACGCTAACGATCGATTATCCGCAAATAAATTCACGCGTTAACGTCTGTAATGGTATGCATCCACCCGGTTGATAAGTAATATCGGTACGCGAATTTTAATTGTTAATTACGTTCCTAATTAGTTCGACGTTTCGGTAGACAATGCCGACATTCATCTCGCGATAATTGCACTTAGTAATTGAGTGTCGACATACTTCAAACGACGTATCGATTGTTAGCACAATAAGTGGGAAGAAGTCCACTATGTTTATGTTAAAATTACCAACTGAAAATTTATCACGTCAAGATAATTGTTAAAGAAACAAGAAAGATTTCTTTCTTCAATTTCTTTATCTTCAGTGGAAGTAGAAGTTTTCTTGAAATATAAAAAAGAAATAAATACATTCGCAAGAAAACGAAAACTTCTCGAGAACATTTGTAAACGTTTAAAATGTAAACTCTAAAAGTATCAACTTTTTGTTTCTAACTGATTCTTTTCCTCATATAGATTACAGTGCAACTCAACTTCTTTAATCGTAAAATGAAAGATTAACAAAGGCGAATCAGTTCCAACTAAATTGCTTTCGGTTCTAGTAAACGTAAATTTAAACGACAACATATAGAAAATGTATTTTTAATCTAAACAAAATTATACATTCCAAAAATAAAAAATATCTAGACAATGGAATTATTAGCTGCCACATACTGACAATTCAAGCGACGTTTTTCAAGTCGTCTTTCTCGTGTTAATAGGTTGGATATTTACATTACGGAAAGACACGTATATTTAAGTCAGATATTCCTGCCACTATGGAGAAACTAATAGTCTACAACTATCTTCAGGGAGAATTTCCGAAAGATCAAAGATATCTGTAAGCTTGCTTCCCGAATTTGGATGGAGAACTATCAAGATATAACGGATGGCTCAGGATAAATATACGTAGATTGGGACGCAAGAGAAGCCTCGAGGCATCTCGGAATTTTCTCTAACGAAAGAGGATCCTAAAACGCTGCATCGTCGCGTCGTTCTCAATCGTCGAATTGTAAAGAAAGAAATTGCACGGCGCACGAAGACGATTAAAATTTCCAACTACTTCCATAAACTTGCCGCATTATTCATCGCCGCTTCGACGGGTGCTTGCCTCCCGTAAAAAGGAAAATTGAAGACACAAGACTGAAACCGTAAAAAAATAAGTACGAAAGCGTTGTAAAATGCTTCCTTTGCTACATATTATTCCTTTGCTGTCATAAAAGGGGCCTGACACGGGCTCGTAAAAAGGATCCTACAAAGAAGAATAATGAACTCGGATGCTATTGTAACCAAAAGAATGCCGTCGAGTATTTAATTTTTTGCTTGGTAAATGCACGTCGAGCGAGAACATCGCATCTTCTGGCTAGTAAATTTTAAGCAACTTCCAACAAGTGAAACTATTGAACTCGAGATGCAATCGAGGCAATGAAACGGAATTCAAATTCGTTAGGATTGCAGGTAGGATAGGAGATCTTTGCAGTTTTTCATTGCAATATTATTTATTAAATTTTGTGCTACCATGAAATAACACGAACGAAAAAAAATAAGCAGTCGACATTAAGAGCATCTATAATAAAATATATACTTGCACAAAATATCTCGTAATTTTTATTTATATACATTTTCAGATTTCTTTCAAGCTTGATCGATATATTATCACGGTAGTCTCGCTGCAGTCAATGAAATTTCAAAATGCTTTCCATAACACACGTAACATAATATGCATAAAAATTCCCTGATTGATAAGGCTTCAAATACTACCGTGTGCTATCGTAGTAAATTATATTAAACTATACCCTTTCAACCGGTGTATAACATGAAAATCAGAAAATCGATAAAATTGTGATCTTCAAGGATGGTCGCCTCTCTAGAGGATGCATTAACAATTACATAGGGTGACAGAGACAACGTAAGACGACCCCTGGGTCCGTAAAGCAAGCTAATCTAATAAATGCATAGCAGACCAGACGGGATAGTCAAACAGCCATAAATCGTAATGCGCAACCTAAAGACGTTCAAACGTTATTTCGTTGGTTAACAAGCGTCCACGCGACAATCGGCCACAACGACGAATTACACTCTGGCGTTAGATAAGCGGTGTTCGTCATTTAAGGGATAGATAGTCAGCGCCCGTATGAAATAATTGTTGCAGCTAACGCACGACTCCCTGGTTAACCGTATAAGGGCGAGTAATTACCTAGTTCGCATCCACAACTCCATTAATCCGGGAAGGAGAAGCAATTACTAGGAGAGAAGGCAACTTCCAGCACTTTATGCCGCCCTACTAAACACCAACTTCGAATTACTTTCGTATTATTATGCCTTTGTGGTGCATGGTAATTAATCCTCTCCTCGGGGCCAAGTTCGACCCAGTCCGGTACTACGAGCTAAGAGACTACCAAGAACGAAAAATGTAAGTCCAAGAGGATGGGGATAGAGAGTTCACGGGTTATGCGAAAGGGAAATATCTCGCACCGTGAAAAGAAGTTTCTTTTATGGGGCAGTTACACGTTCGTGGATTAAAGCCACGGAAAATTTCGGTAGAAAGGATTCTTGTGTTTCTTAAAAGTAACACGCGAAATGAAATGTTAGGGTGCGATCGTAGCTGTTGCAAATATTTTTTAATTATTCGTTGTAAGATTTAACAGAAGCGTGGCGATATATAAAATACTGGAATCGAGGTAAAACCGTGTTACAACATTTAAAATGTAAGAGATTTTCGTTCAAATTTCACTTCTTTGTTAGTGTCTCTAAAGGTGTGAATTTCCATACATATCTACCTACAACTTGTTCATTAACTTTCTACGTAACCATCTACCTTCGAAGTCTCCGTATTTTATTGCGATGATATCATAATTTTATTAGGTTGTACATATATAATTTCAGTTCACGTTAGATGGTGATTGTAACCGGAGGACAAAGTGCTCAAGGTACGATTGGTAGTTCATTGTTCTTCGAGGTTTGAGAGTTTCCTGGTATTCTTATCTGGTTTGAGATTTCATTAACTTCCGATTAAAACGACGTCAAAGAGTTTTCCATTAAACCGTGCTTAATTTCAACTTAAAATCAGCTAAACGATCTACGAATCGTTTAGCGACGATCTTCAAGTGTTTTCGATAATATCGCGAATAAACTTGTAAAAGTTTGATACTACGAACATACAGTTCGATGAAAACCGCAGGGAACTAAAGCATTTCTTTTTTACTATCTCGGACGTGAGTAAATTGAAAAGAATGAACCATTTAATCTACCAAATGACTTCATCCGAAACAGTTGTTCCTACGGAAAGATCTTCTCTACCTCGCGAAATTACTTATCCTCCTACAATTACACTTCACTCGCTAAAATGAAACTCTTCCGTCCCCTCCACATCCTCATTCTTTCCTCTTAATTCGTAATTTCGTTTGTAATTTCAATTATAGTGCGAAAATCTGATTCACCTCTGATAAATTACACTCCTCTCTGTTCGGACCTCTGTTCGAACTCTTATGCAATCGCCGAATATCAATTAATTTTAATTCCACTTTCTCTAAAATCAGTGCGCTAGGTTCTTGTATCTGAGAAAATTAAAATATCGGATCAGGCCTCAAACTTTTGATCGGCATTAGAACGTGTCCAACATCGCGCAGGCATTCGTTCCTCTTTCAACCTGGCCATTTCCTCTGCCTGGTCCCGTCAGATGCATTACCCGCGATACGTAGCGTCTTTTGTTTCATTTTCACATCTGAATTTGGCGATTGTTTCTCGCGTTTCTCCCGTCTTCTTCGAGTACGCCGATCGACCTCATTCGATCCCGCTTTTAGCTCCCTTTACCTTGTTGCATTGTTCCGTTCTTTGTGCACGTGCGCCACTCTAGATTGCTTTCGATGCAGAATCATGCTCTTCACCTTTTCCCCTTCTCCTGCATTCACATTCCGTTTTTCTCGCAGATTCGCTTCCATTGGCTATTTTCGATCGCGCATCTTCGCGATTTCAGCGGATCCAATATCGAGAAGAGGATGCTGAAAATGCTGATCCATTGCGCATGCGTGAATCGCGTGCTCCTGTTTAACTTTCAACGCGTTCACTGCCACGCGAAATTCATATACTTTGTTTCGAGAGTAGCGATAAATTGAAATATATTACGCGTTAACATTAAATTTTCGTTAAATATTACAGTGTTATATTTACGTGCTATTTCTATGGCGATGTTATGTACGCCATTCGCACTGTCAAATATTTTCTGATCGATGAAATTTGTGTAATTTTAATCATTCTAAAAAATTTAGTTACACGAGTTGCTCCGGTCCTAAAATTTTGTCAATACCTTTACGTCGATGTCTATGCAAAAGTTTTAAACATCGAAGCTGGAAATTTCTTTAAAGTAAAATATGTTCTGCATCTGATGTGCACTTGGTCTAAAAATACATTCTGAAACCATCCTTCGAACAACGTTCTCCTCTTCTTTACTACATCGAACTCAAAATAGAGATACGGAGAGGTTAATTAATTCTCGCGAGCGTAATGATCCCGTCGACCCAGAAACCTTGATTTTTAGAGGAATTTTAACGAAAGTGATCGCGTTCTATGAAAGCATTACGAAGGAAAAATATCGTGGATGGACAACTGTCGATATATTCCATGGTTATTCAAAATCGAGATTAAATAACAATCGAGAATAAATAATTTTTAGCGATTCACGGTGTAGCAATGCGCCTTCTATCTCGTCATAAAGAATTGCAGCAAAGAACGAAATTCTAAAATCATCGAGTCAAATTTAGATTCGAAACGTTCGTTATGTTCCGTGTTGCGGTAAGAATTGTTGTCACAGTCTGCTTTATTGTTGCAATAAAAGTCAGTCCTTGCAGCGCTTTACGAGCTTCCGTTTATGGATATTGACACACGGCGCAACGATATTTTGACTCGATTTTATGAGCTTGAGTTGTACGGTCAGTGAATCAAAAACATCGTATGAACGCGGGAAAGCTCATTAACATCGAAGACGGATGCGTTTATTAAAATACGCTAATTATGTCGCGATATGTCATAAATTAAAATCATCTGCATTAACGTTCGTCGATAATTCGTGAAAAGAGAAAAGAAATACAAAAGCACGTTGTCAGACATGAAATTCTTTTCAAAGAATTCCACTTTATCTCGAAGCTTTTAAATCTTTTAAAACTTTCTTCGCTGTTCTTTAATATTTCTTGAAACAGCATTATATTTTGTTCCTCCCTTTGATTTCGTATCATCGTTCAACCATTAAAATCCGATCGCTCATCCATCGGAAATTTTTACGATTTTCGCGAGATATTTATTCTATATCACGTATCACGTGGAAATTTAAATTAAAAAAATTAAGAGGAAGAAAATAAAAAAAAATAGAGATATATAGAGGGGAAAAAATGGAAATCGGTAGGAACACCGCAAAACAAACAATTCGTGTGACCGAATACTTCCCACCGGTTCCCCATAAAGGCCCGTTTCATTCGCTCGGCGTAGCTTTTTTGTTCATGCAAACGGGATTACGCGAAATTATGCCTCGTTTAACAGACTTTATTTGTTGCCTCTATATGCGTAAAAATGCCCGAGAACAGGAGAACAACCGCAACTAAAGCTCCAGTTTCTCTCTTCCACTCCCCTCGCCCTTTCAACGGTTGCACTGTGCGCGAATTAGCACGTCGACCATCAGAGACTCGCGGCTCCATTATCGAAGTTGATTGTTATCACTTTTATAGCGTGATAAAACTCTTTTACGATTTTTCGACAGCGAAGGCTAATTTTTCCAACCGAGCCACACGGATACCTTTGATCATCGCAATACGTTGCCATTTGCGCCCGTTTCTATGAAATACAAATGCCATCCTTGAAACCTTAATCTCATAACTCAGCGTAGTTCTCGTTGTGTTGCACGTTTCCATTACTCGTTGCTGTTGCCGTTGAAAATTCACTTTTCATTCCTCACCTAATCACGCTGTTCTTTTCTATTTTGTCCGTATAATTGGCACCGGTTTCGCTGTTTCGCTATACCGGCTAATAATTTCAAGCTGATTACGCTCCGACATATGAAATACGCTTGTTTACCAATGTTTCATGGTAGAACTATTATGGATTATAGCTTGGCCGGTTGATCAATTATTCGTTGTTTGTCTTTGGGAATATACATTCAATCAACAATGAATCCTAATTACCAGAGTAATATCGTAATTTTCAGCGAGTATGAAAGAGAAAATTAGCATGGAAGATTCGTGGCAAATTGAACAATGTTTATGTTGAGATAGCCAGTCGAGGGTCGATTTGGCGAATGTACGTGTTGATTGAGACGAACGGTGTCACGCGAAAATTTGGTTGCATATAGCAAAGATGCGCGTTATGCGTGAGACCTCCTTAATCCTATCGCGATTCTCGGATTTCTTTATCCCGATCTCGCTTTTATTTCAACGAGCAAGAAACCTTGTAATATTAAAAGTATCTTGGCACAGAATTAAAACAAAAATTCACGCGTATATTAATAACGATTCTTTAGCATTTTCTCCAAAATGAAGAAGCTTGCTCGTAATTTTTTATTTACGGCCTGCCACGTCCAAACGTTGTCCTTATATCTGTTCCAAGAGACAACCTACGAGAGTATTCAATCGCTATTTCAGCTATTTTTACTACGAAAGAAGGATAAGGGAGAATCTATGTCTGATCCACGGTAAAGCTCTATTATTTTGTGGTCAGTCGTACGTTCGAAGATTCTTGGGATTTCTTGCCGAGGTGAAAGTAACGTTCACTTTCACGGCAGACGCTAGCTCGCAGAGAAAGACAGAGAAGTCCCAGACCACGTTCATGGGTTACTGCCGAAAAATACTTGACCCGTGAGTAAGCAAAGACAATTGTACCGCAAGCTTGGCCGACCACCATCGCCGCTCAGCTCACAGACTTAAGCCATAGGGACAGTTTTATGGCGCGTCTTCGCCGGACCATGGGGACAAGAGCAAATATACCCTCTCTTTCGTTCACGTGCTCTCGCTTCAACGTAGGATACGTCTCTTGTAACTGAAACCTCACAGGAATCCTGATTCGCAACAGTGTTTGTTCGTCTAGCTTGCTTTACCAGTTTTCGGTACGTGAGAACCTTGTATTTGTTTCGCTATTTAATTGCCTTGTTTTCCTGTGCTAATTGGACAGAACGTGCTTTTAATTGATGACAGTCATCTAGCAGAGAAATTGCGAAGTATTATAAACGGACGGTATTTTTCCTCTCTCATTCTTCATATCCGTTTGGTATTACAGAGCGGGTAAACACGAGGTTACATTAAATTTGGAAACCTTGCTTAGAAACTGTTAGAACGTTGCTGCTTTCCAAGATTTATAACCAAAAGTTTCTCTATTATTTATGTCGTACTGCGTTCGTTGAACTGTGTTATTAAGCTGTTATTATCGATCATTGCAATTGAGAAACGCGCGTGCATATGGACCTATGGATACGGAATTCAAGACGCACGCAATATGCGCTTGTTTCTAAATGCGTTGAAAGTTAAATTAAAATTACTTTTATAAATCAATCACTAGTATCGATTCGTTGGCGTAAAATTTATCTTACGATAAACCGTTGCAACGAAATTTCCCTTTCTAAATATCGTCCCGATACGATCAATCAACCCATCGATTCGATATCGAATCACAACCCATCCATTCCACAACTCCTATCGCCATTATTCTTATTATCACACAATCGAATTTACGCGTCTAATCCTTACACGCGCATTCTCACGTCCCTTACGCAATCCATTCCGAAAATTCTGCGCATCGTTACCCACCCTCGCTCAACCCCATCCAGAAACAACAGAATAAGGAATGGCCAACAAAATGCTCCAACGAGAAAACATATTCCTTCAATTATAATCCCTTCCCTAAATTCTCGACGATCGTGCTTGCCTGAAACCTAAACAACGTCTTCCACGTGTCAACCACGTCAGACCCTCTTCTAACCAGCCGCACTCGTCTCCAAAAAACGGTTTTCTCGGCGAGTGTGCAAACACTCGGAGTATCTGTCGTCGGAGAGTTCTCTCGCTGGTCCCTGGAAACTGCCAAATACACGTCTCCGCGTCTTCTCAGCCAGGCTCTCATGACCCTTCGACTCGTGTCTAATACCCAGGCGTCGTCTATTTCATGCAGATTATGCCTGTCTATAAAACGTACCCCGCGGAACGTCGGTTGGCATCGAGAAAGCCGATGCCCGCTCGAATTTCGCCGACACTTTACCGAATGGAATCGGGATGCTTTACAACTCGAGCCTCGGTATTGTGGCAAAATATTAGCGCGAAATGGTATTGTAGGTAGCAGGTCGATGCACTTTTGGCACGCGGGCCTGCGTCGCGCAGCCCGGGATCGTTACCACCCACACACATATGTACATATACAGGGTGTGCCAGTGTTTAACAGCCAAATTTCGTAGACGAGTTCTGTGGGCATAATCAAGAAAGGAATGTTATACGAATGTAGGTCATTTGAAGATTTATCAAAATGTCGTGACGGAAGAAGTACGTACAGTATTGAGCTTATGTTTATTGCGTTATCTGCTAAAAGTAGAAATTTTACAATCAACGTAATTACCAGTTGTGAATTACATATATACAGTGATCTATTTTACGATGTACAAGGTAGTAAGGAACAACTCACTCATACGTGTGTTCGGTACAAATTTCCGGAGACGTCTCACGGTGCGGTCGTCTTGTATTCGATCGACATTCCGGATATCGTTGAAGTCCGATCGTCTTGTTGATTTCCGCCAACGTCAAGTGACTATACCACGGTGAGCGTAGGCTTTAACAGCGACTATGGCCGTTAAATATTCGCTGTAAATAACCTAACCTCATATAATATTTTTTCCTCCTTAATACCCGTAGAATACACTGACAAAATTTGGCTATTAAACCCTGGGACACCTTATATATCTAGCCAAGAAAAACACACACACATACACACGCGGCCTAGTCGAATAACAGAGCAAAGGCTGACAATGAATAAGTGCACACCCGGACAATGTTTACTGCACATTTGTCGCCTCGCGACATCGACACACCATCTTGCGGCTTGGGTAATCTCGACGAAACAGAGCGACTGTGTGAGAGAGAGAAAGGGAGAGGGAGAAAGAGAGAGAGAGAGACCTGCGCAGGGGTTGGATTCCTTTTGAGTTTGATTTCTTGCGCGTGGGATTGTGAGTAGTTGCTTGTACGGGAGATTTTGTCGATGAAAGTTAGGTATTTTTTCTTCCTTAGTTGCTGAAAGAGATTGGAGGTGAACGTTCTGTGGCGTGGATTGGTGTTGAGTCATTGCAAGTGGAGAGTTTTTAGGATTTTGGAGATAAGAAATTGTTGTGAAATAGACGCGATTACTTTTTATACGCGTAAGTTGTAAATTGACGAGAATAGTAGCTAACAATAGCTTTGAAATTAAACGGAAGATCCAAGCGAAGTTTTACTCTTCAATTTCTATCAGAAAAAGGTTCAAATAGCTGACTGAACGATTGTAAAATACAGAAGACTAGCTACTGTCTACGAAGACTTAAATGTGTTTGCTACTCAACGGGCGTTTGTAACATTTAACAACCGCAAATTCTAATCAAGATTTCCGACTTTCCAAGAGAAGACGATGGTATTGTAAGGCTACTATAACATCAGAATTCAGATAGAGACTATGGAATCGTAGATTAGTTTCCTGAATGAAAGGACGTGTACAATACCCGTGCATTGCATACGTGTACGTTCTACGTAGTACGTTTGCGCAGGACATATGCAAAATTCAGGAATTCTCTGTAAATGTCTACCTTCATCGGTGAAATCGCTCCTTTAACACAAACAAAACACTTTCTACAAAGCAGCCAGAAGTACAATGTAGTATTACACCCATATTAACCATTAATGCAGAATTAAATTATTCAAATTCTTGCATTTAAACATTTCAGTCTTTTTTTTTTCTAAAAATTTGAGAAACTTCCTGAATCGACCATCAGCATAGAACTCTGAATTATCAAAACTCTTGAATGTGAATACACTTCAGCCTTTCTGAGGCATTTTACAAATTTTCTGAACCTTTCAAACTTTCATACGTCTAAATTATTTCATAAATATCTTGTTGATATATTGAAATTTCCATACTTCCAACCACAAAGTTAATATTTCAAAATCCACATTTTCCACGACGTTACCGAACGGAAAAGAAAAACTTTAATTTTTCAAGTTATCGAATTGTCGAATATCCGAAAACTTCCATAGAATATTCAAGTTCTCCAAAGGAATTCTTCTTCAAATACATGGAATTGATTAAAAATATCTTAGCGCTAAAAAATCGCGTGTTTTTTCGCCTGATAAAGCTTTTGTAGACTCCTACAATAACACAAGCGAGGAATAACCATTTGTCCCGTAAATTGCCTTCGCCTTTCCTTTCGATCTTCGAGAACATTTATCGAGAACCAAATATAAATATAGTAACATTTGTTACGTAAATAACTTGCTTTATTCGAAAGACCGTGTATATGGAATACGGAACAGTGTCGAAGCTTTTAAAGAAATTAAGTATTTCTGTCGTGTCGAATGACTGCGAGCAAAGTCTGATGGAACGCTGATGACACAGCCATCGATTAATTGCCAACGTTGTTCATTCAATCGCATAACGAGGATACGGTTTGATCGCTCGATTAATCTACAATATTAACAGTCGATTAACCGCTACATCTACCTTAAAGATATATAAACAAACAAACAAACAAACAAATAAATAAATAAATATTATTTCCATCTAAGACCATTCTCAAATCCACGTAAGAATCGCAACAAAGACGAAACGCCTTAGTGGAATCGTGCTCCTATCGTTAATCAAAACTAAAACGTTCTGTAGGGTAATTAATCTTCGGAAAAGCGAAACTCATCGAAAGCTCGATAACAGGGCACGACTAATCGAAACGTGATATGTTGGGTTCGAAACATTTGGACCATAGATGAACCCGGAGAGAAATGAAATACGAAATAAACCTACATATACGTATACACGCGTATGTACAGGTATTTTTAACGGTCGGTCCTCTTCCTCGCCGGACAATTAGCAACGAAAAAGAAATTCGATGAAAAATTCGCGTGTACAAAGAGGGCTGGTGTCGATCGATCGGAAATTATACACGGTCGATGAACATTCGGTTGGATGAAAAATTTGAAGATATTCATAGATTTCAACGATCGCCGAGTAACGAACATTCTCGCAATTTTATCATCGCTCTGTCATCCGCCAGTCAAATCCATTATACGTACATATGTCACTGGTCGTCGATGATCCCCGTTAAAACATATCACGACGCGTTTTAATCGAATCTTCAGCTTCTCGCCGTCGTAAAATTATAATATATCGAAACACTGTAACGCTTCGAATGGACTGGCGCCGACACACCATTACGCCGCTTTCGATGCAAAACGAATTTCAGTACCGAGCCGCTAATTTCATCGATCACGCGTACCACATGCTCCCACGATAAAGCTTCGTAATGATTTTTCGCTGGCCGGGGCACGCGGAGAATTGAAACCGTCCCCTTCGTTCCAATCGAAATTTCGATCTCGCGGATTAATCCCCGCGCGACGTTTACGCGTCACGAGTTCCGTGATCACGCGCGAATTTTCGCTCCTCTCGCGACGACGATCGAAAATCACGTTTGACGGGTTCAAAACGAAGGTTGTTCAAACGACAGAAATGATATTATCGGGTCATTATCGGTGACGAGATAAAAGTACAGTTTGTTGGAAATCGAGGAATTAATCGACATGTTAATTTTTTGTCATGCAGGTACGTAATTCGCAACGATGTTTACGGACGAATTTTATTTTTTAAAGCGATTATGATTAAGCTTCTTTTTCTTTTTTCTTCAACAAAGTAGAGAAATTTTAAGACGAATCGAAATTTACATGCAAAAATTTACAAGTCTCTCGGAATACAATGATTTCACTGCGCGAAGAAAGGGAAGAGTATCGGAAGAAGGAACTTGGAAGTTGAACAGAATGGAATTTTAATTCGTCTCCTTCGTTTTAAAGAGAGCAGCTTTACGCTACTTACCAAAGAAAGCAAGCTCGTTTAATGCAAATTATTCCAACATCGATCGGTTCCTCTGCTAGTTGAATTCAATTTTAAAGACACTGCGAATTGGCGCAAGGAGACGGACACATTCGCTTCTTCGATGGATTCGAACTTTCTATAAAATTATCAAACACTGCCGGTATGGTCTATCGTATTTATTAAAAGAAATTCAAAGATAGAAGAAGATTATAAAATTGCACAAGCATTTATACGGTAAGGTTTCGTTTCCTACGATCAAAAACTTAAACAATGGTAATTAGGTTCATCGCTGAGATTCTAAGATTCATTATTAATTTTAAATCTATCGTTTTAAACAACAACCTTCTTCGTTAAACCAAACCAATTAACAATCCTCTTTCCACATCCAAATCGATCGAACCAATCTTTCGGGATTAAATTCAAATGCGAGTCTTTTCTTCAGATCGTACTTCCTTGCAACAATGGCCACTTGCGACCATTTCGAGATCCGTTTTCTGACTCAAGTCAGACGACAATGACTCATCGTCAAGACGATGTTTAGCAAACTTCATCCGGTCGATGCTCTCAGTTATTTGCCGAGTTGTCGATCAATGAACTCTTTATCGGCAAATACACGCGGTTTCGCTGCAAATCTTTCTTAATGGATTACGTCAATTTACGAAGGCGCTACAGCCAATTACGCGATTTCCTGTTGAGAACGGATATTGGGACGTCTAACAAACGAGTACCGATGCAATTCTCCACGGTTGAATATTAATTTATTAACGAATAGCGCGTGCGTTCCAGTTGGAGATTAAAATCGAGCAATTGCAACTACCCGCGATGCGGAAATTCCTGTTCGTATTCGTTTTTGCGTGACAGGGGAATTGTAATTCGAATATTCAACAGGGGCGCATGCAGTAGGCTCGGAATTATATAGATTCACACTGGGAACAATTTAATCGTCCGTTCGACTTTCTACGGATGATGTTTCAAAGACTCGCGATTTCTCTTTTTCTTTCTCGATTTTATTGGCGAAGAACAAATTAGTGTTTTTCATAGATTTTTTTTTTTCTTTTTTTTAGTTGAAACTAGATCTGGTTACATGTTTTGAAAGAAATTATTTTAACTCTACCCCCGTTTATGGTCCTTTGATCCTTATCAACTTAACTTAATTTAGTATTCTTGAGAAAATTATGATTAAACTTTTACCAAACAAACATCTATAACTTCTCATTTTTTTTTAACTCGTTTGGAAAGTTCGTTTCTCTGGAAATGAAAGAGCATGTTTAAGAAGATCGAGTCGAACAAATTTCAAAGATCATGATCAAGAATCAGGATTAAGCGCTGACTCTAATTTTAAAGGAACTTTCGTATAAGAACTGATATTGTCAAATTTTTCTAGTTCACGTTATTTGCTACGGATATTTGTATCAAAATATTAAAACAGCGAAGTTATCAGTAGTTGAATGGAATCTGTTTCAATTTATCTTTAAATACACGAAACACGTGTGCGAAACAATTTATTAGTTCGTACGATATTATTTATATAAAAAAGAACTTGTCGCGCGATAGCATGCAAAATATTTGGCAAACTTCTTATGAAAATAAACTCAACGCTTCAATCCGGTTAAATTGTATTTCACGTTTCTAACACTTGAAGAATTATCGCGCCGAGCATCGATGCGTTCCGCCGAAATTAAATTCATAAATCGGCATGGCAAACAATTCATTAATTCATTTGCTAGTAACATCGTTTCGGAGCAAGACTCCATAAAGTAATAATTAATCAACGCGAGTCTTCCACTCGAAGTATATTGAATATTCGTTTCTCATTAAATTCTGATGCAAACACATACATTTCTGCGCCGGATATTTTTCTTTCATTTGATACGTATCGTTTTAAGATTAAAAGCTGCAAAACAACTATGTACAGAGGGTATTTTACTGTCACATACGTTCAGCTCGAAATATGATCGGGAAATCGATTTCTCGTCTCTGACAGCTGCGCAACAAACAACATATCGTCTTTTAGATGCTACATGAGTCGGAAAATGTTTTTCCATTGATCGTAGAAGGCTATCGAGGATTTGGAGACAGTTGTCGTTTTATGAGATTTCTACCTTTCAAATATTACAATCGTTAAGCGTGGAAATTATAATCGAATAAAGGTAACAATTGAAACCAAAGTCGCGCTATAAATATTATATTCGTTGATACGCCAATTTTAAAACGTCTAGTACGTTCTTGGATTTCTTCCAACTATTTATAACGAAATCCCTAATCACGCGTAGAATACATTTTTTTATACAACTCGCGATTAATAAATCAGAAATTACTGTTTCCAAATATTTAATTCTAAAATCCTTTTTCGGAATCCCGAAGATGTTAATAATCGTTTTACTCTACACCGTCCGAATTAAAGGGTTTACAACAAAAACTAGCCCGATTTTTTTTAGACTTTTTAGATATTAGGTCGTCCGAAAAGTTTCTTTCGTTTTATAAGGAAATAATGGATGCACAACATTTTCCGTTTTATATTATTTTATCGAAGTACGTATGATCCATTTTGTTCTATCAAGATAAAGATCACAACGTTTGATAGATTAGGTTTCATGTTTGTATAAAGATGCATCGTTGTAAAAGCCGTGTCTGTAAAAGAAAGACACTTTTCGGACAACCTAATAATAATATATTCTAGTATTAATAAACGCATTGTCGAATGGAAATAAAATTCTATAAAGATCCATATTTCTCTTCTCAGATATAGTTACAAATACGCTCATAAGAACTCTGTGATAATGAATATTTTGTTTAAAAAGATTGAAATGTATTGGACAGAAATTAAAAATGTCAGAGTAGTCTCTTTTTCTTCTTGCTTTCCTGGAGAACGATAAATATGGACAAGGCTCGTTTACGTTATGAGCCCTTCGATTTTGCAAAATAATTGTTAATTTTACTCACAGGCGGTTTAGAAAGATCCTCGCTAATTTGGATGACACCTACGCAACGTACACGTGCATGGCTCGCCACTTACCTGAAATAAAAGATTAAGGTTTATTTAAAAATGTCAAACAGCTAATATCGCTGTGTCAATAAATGTTTAACAATTCATGAAATAATTATACAGCGTTTGGCAGTAGTTATATCTAATCTGATAGCATTTCTGTCTAATTTGATAGCATTTCTGGTAGCAAATTTGAATAACGAACGTATGAATACTTGCAATTTGAATGATACACATGGAACATGTTTGATCAACTTGACTAATGAATAACGTCGAACAATCAATCATTTAACAACGTTGTTGCGAAATTTCAAATCACTTGGCGTAGAACAGAACAGCAATGCGATACAGTTGTTTCATTTTTATTCATCTTCATTAGTTAAAAAATAAGATTTTTTCTTATCGTTAGGTCAGCTTGAATTTCTGCTTTGAAATCTACTTGCTCACCGATACACTTACAACGACGGAAATTTCTTCACAAATACGCGTACGAGTCACGATCGAAGAGAGACGCAGTTTTCATTTGGGCGAAAATGGAAAAAAGCATCCTGAACGAGCGAAACGGTTATAGGAAGCCTTTCGTAATCTTGTTTGCTACTTTACCATTACCCCTGTTTTCCTAAATGTAACGATATATATAAATGTAAATGTAGCTTGGAATTGCAATTTTATTTCCACTTTCGAATTCCTGCCCGTCGTAAATTTCGCTATTAATGAAAAAAAATTATAGACAATTGCGCACAATTGTAGAATACTAATATAAAATATTATACAGCGTCTCGTTATTATTGGACGTTACACGTATATTCTAGATATTCAAAATATTACGATGTTTCCTCAATGCACAATCAAATTGTTGTTACTTCTTTATGTTGAAGGTCACCACTTCTAAGAAAACTCTACATCTGGTCTTTTTAGCTTTCTAAGGCACTGAAGCCATCGACAGCGTATAAACAAAAGACTGGGACGAAGGCAGACCATAAACAGCCGACAGGTGACGTTGGCTTCGGAGTTTTCGGTTATAGGGTAACACTGCTAGCGTGCGGATCTGCACCAGCTCAAATTATTATTTCATACTTGTACTTTTACTTCTGTATTTAAAATATATTTTTCTACCTTATAATTTATCTCTCTTTATACATCTAATAACCTCAACACTTTATTCAGAGGTAGGATCACAATAGTTATTATTTTATTCTTTGGATAAATCTATCACACCGTTCTGAACCGGAAAAATCCTCATTGCACTTTCTTACATGGACTAGGGATAAAAACAAAAGAACATCTTAAACCTATCGATTAAATCTATCGATTGTATCTAGAACTATCTTCTAGTTGCTATTTATTGTAACTAACGCATCTGCATATGGATGGCGAGCACCAACTCATTTTGTTGTCATTTTCAACACAAATGCCTGTTTCAGAATATTTTATTATTCGTCTACGAGTCTTTATTCGTTTATAGAAAATTTTTAGAAAAGACGCAAGAATACGTGAAATATGCAAAATATAATACTAGTTCTAATATTTAGTAGATAAATAAATGGACTGCTTAGGTTCTACTTTTTGAATTATATTGTATTATATGTCACGTCAAGTAATATACTATATAGTTGTGAAAGCAGCAGAAAATGGTAGTACAATATGATAAAGTAGAGGCACATAGATTTTTTGCCATGCTCTCAACTTTGACAAGGAGTTACTAAAAAAAAAAAAAAAAAAAAAAATGACGGCTATATATCACGTGGAAGCGTCGCAAATCGACTGATACAGATCTCGGCTATATCTGTGATTTAGAATGTCACACGTTTCTAGAAATACCGTGCAATGTACTACGGTCGACTGTCAATTACGCAGATGTACAGATATGTTCGTGTACATTATTTTCGTTTTATCTTGTAAATTCAACGCTATATTTCTGTTAGGAATTTGTTTGACTGAAAAATAATAGCGACAGGCGAAATTGCTTAGAATTAAAAATTATAAACTAAGAAAATGAAGATGAAATTGAAACTTTGAAATTGTTTTATTAGGAAAAAAAAATTGCTTATTGATATTTGTTTAATGTTATGACAGCGTATTTTTACGTTCTTCTGTACATTTGTGTAAATTTTTTGCATCTAATTCATGAAGATAATATTAGTTGCCATTTTTCCCTCTTCCTCCGTAGTCCAAAGGAATAATTATAATTAATTCATGATCGCAGGATGCACAAATAATTGTTAACGAAATTTGTATGTTTAACGAAGCTATTTGTAAATAAACGCAATAGTGAAATATCGGTGATATTAATCGAGCTACAGTCCATCGCGAAAATATTCAGATACAAGCATAACTTTGTCTTCAGCGTTCTAATATGTGAAATACATCAACAAAAATGTTCTACAATATATCGAAATACAGCACATAGATGTCGGAAAATAAAAAAATCTTTTGTCTTAAAGCAAACTGTTGTTTAATTATTAAAAGGTGTATCGAAAAAAGTCAATTTTCATGTCACAAAAATATTTGGACACTTTATAAGTTGATGTTAAAGGAACTAAGGTTGCAATTTCTTAGTTTATTAGACAAAATATTGCAAGTTTGACATTTACTGAATTTCGATACAATGAGAAACATCCTTGTTGCTTTATTTGTATTTATTTCATTTATTTCGAAAAGTGTTAAACTTTTAATATTTCTTCCGATACTCCTTTCGTTCAGTAACACGTTCCAAGCAGTTTAACACCTGCAAGATTACTCTTTGTTAGTAATCGATGCTGCAGTTTATTCCTCTGTTAAACGAGTTCATCATTTCTATTCAAAGCTTATTGTCGTATTTTACCAATTCCACGATCCGATTCATCCCACAGAGACGATCATAGTTCCGTGAAAAACTCGTTAAGAAGATCTCGTTAAAACTTGGCCGAAAAATCTAAGTTTTGAATAGTAGGTATTATACGTACATAATGACTGCACGAGTTTTCCTCTAACCATGTACATATTCCCACTGTTAAACGCTTGAGAAACTACGTACTATTCGAATTTCACACAAGTTTGTAACAGAGATAAAGAAAAAGACTGTTTCGCGTTTTTGCACGACAAACGTTTCGAGAAACGAGTCAAAGGGGCGAAGAATAATGCGAGTAGCGTTGAAAAAAAATGCGCCAAGGGACGAAGAGTCGGATGGAGGGAGGGAACGAAATTAAAGGGCGCTATCATGCGAATCGACTACTCGCGAATCGAATTTTTCACTTAACCCTGGGCAAAGCCCGGTCGAAATCCAGTCACTTCCTGGCAACATCTCCAGCATTTATGAATTTTCTCGCGGAAGAAAACGTTCCGGCGGATTATAACGAAAGTTAGGAGAAGATTAGTTCTCCTCGTTTTCACCGTGATTTCGCCGGTTCGGGACAGAAGACGGTGGAGTTATGAGGGGAAGCCTGTAACACGGACGATTCTACCCTTCTCCTGTTTCATGTGTCAATTAACGCGAACTTGTTAGCGCAACGTGCAATCTGGTTTCCTCGTGTCGTGCAACCACCGTTGCTCGCTCGACGAAACGTTACCGCGCTCGTACATCGTCACGAAAGACACGGAAGAACGAATGGGTCGCGTGGAATGGTAACAACTTCTTCGAAACGTGGAACACGAGGGAAGAAATGAAATTCGGTCGAGGAGGTAATTAGCGAGATTGGCAAGGAGAAGTACTCTGCTTACGTACTCTGATGACGGTGATGATAGTAATACAAGTTACGATAACTTTTGTGTATCGCGTGTAAGAAACAAGGAAATAACGCGCTTATTTATATTTCAAGAGGTTGGAGAAATTTCGATCGGGGACAGATTTTTTGACAGTTGCAGATGTCGATCTATCAGATGGTTATATCGCGCTATGCATGTACTCGATGCTTGTGCGTTGAGCAGAACTTTCTATATAGCTACTTGATCAACTTGTATCTTCTATAGACCCTTATCCCGTGAGATTATTATAATGAGCTATATGTAGTGCAATATATGCGGTGACCTAGTAGCAGTAACTGAACGAAAAAAGAACTTTTTCACAGGTAAATTACGATTTGCAAAATTGTAAAATCGATCGTTCTACAAAATGTATGCCGAGTGAAACATTTGATTCTGATGCTTCGATAATAAATAAATTACGATTGGTTAAAAAATCGTTTTCCAGAATATGGCATAACGTTCGTACGAATGAAAGAAATTTTATTAACACCGAGGTCTTTAATACCACTGTAGGATACTGATTTTCGTTACCGTATTGCACAATAATCGCAAACGAGAAGGTTTCTCGACACCTTTTGAATTTTATAACTACAAACGACATACATACCTACTGACAAACATCGTCACGAATTTTGCAGAATATTTTACATATCCAAAATATGCAAAAATCACGCCAAAGCTGAAAGATTCGAGTATAACGCGTGATAATACAGAAAACAGCGTGCCATGTAAGAAATCCAATGTGTCTAGGCTAAATTAATCTAGCGATTTCGAATAGGATCTTAGCCGCTAATTCCACGTCTTGCCAGGTTTCGCTATAGACGCATCTGCATTGGCATCCAATCACACGCTCGATCACATAAACCGACGGTACCCGTTTAATTATGGTACGTGCGACGGAGTATTATGCTCGACGAAACGATAACATCCCGTTCGAGTCCTTTGTATCTGCAACAGTTTCAGAAGTTCGGCCTTGGAGGACCGAGACTATCTTGCCACTCGGACGTTCCACTGATTTCGAGGCACGGGTTTGCGTTACGTCGGCCAAATCCCAAGCCAATTTGGAAAATCCCGCAAATCGGTGCACGTCCAGTACCACCGCCGGTATTCCAGATTCTCTGCGGATTCGAACGCCGGACGCTACACCGATAAACCCATTACGTCGACGCGTACCTCGTCTTCCAGTTAATGAACCGGGTTTCGTCTTACACCCACTGTGCCCTTTCGAGATAATTAATTAAATTTATTAAATGCTGACTTGATACGAGCCACTTCTTCAAGTTGCACTTAGAGAACGCTACGTAACAGTGTAACTCTTCGATTTTCTTTTCTTCTTTTAAATCCTTTTCTCTTTGTTTCCTTGAAGTTTAAGCGACCGTGACAAGGATCAGGTCTAACGAAGTGCATTGCGAGAATAGTTGAATTATTGGAGTGTAGAGAATCATTAGCATTAAGTTTTGACTTCTCGCAGGCAAACCGAGTCATTGGAGATTCAAAGGAGATTTCTGTATTTTTATTTTTTAATTAGTGTTTGACGTAACGTCAACTGCAAGATTACTAGCGACATTATGGAAGAATATATCGTAGTGGATGGAAAAAATATTTACACTTAATCAGCTATGTATATTTTAGAAAATACGCAATTCCGCTCATCAGATGATCGAAGGTGGAACAGATCGGTGTCAAAGGCACAATTTCACGTTGCTAGTCGCTCCCATATCACGTAGACGTATTTTAATTTTACTTCAATTTCGCGTCCGTCCGAATGTTTATACTAACACGGTAAACGATTCTACGTTTCTTTATTTTATTACAGCTTCACTTTGATACATCAAACCTGCGGATGATTACGTATCGGTAAATTGTTTTTCATATTTTCCAATCATCTGCTTTGATAAAATATGGGCGCATATTACCGAAACGTCATTAAAAATAATTTACGGAATTTTAATGAAAATAGTTATAGCAAAAAGGAACTCGCGTAACTTCAAAGTGGTTGGAAAATATTAAAGAAGTATGCAAATATATATAACGTGAAACACTTATATATAGTACCGGAAACATTCCACGAATACCCACGAATGTCCTAAGCATTTTTGTACCCAATGTGACAGTCTTAATTATGCTAATACGTTTCCGTACCAATCAAGTTTTTCCGCCTGAACGATCGTACTCTATGAACACAGATATCTTCAATACTTTCATCTTATTGTTCACAAGCGACGAAAATAATTTTGCATTGCAATACGTTACAGAAGAATTATCATACATTTCAACGGAGTGGTAATGTTCTATATTCGTTTTGTATATTCATATTTAAAGATGCATTGGAAATCGCACGTATCGACCAATCATAATTCACCACCGCTATTCCATTATTTTGGTAGAATTAAAGCGTTCAAACATTCTAGGCACATACTTTCCCCATCTCCATTACTGTCAATCACCCCTCCCACTTTCCAACAGTCAGTATTAACTCCGTATAGAATGTAGCCCCTGTCACCTCCGTACAGAATAGGATTCTCGCGATCTGACGGATGTGCTCGAATGACATCACGAAATGGAGGTTCGTGGCAGAGGTCGTTCGCTCGTCTTCATAAAGGGAGATGACGCTCATAAAGGAAAAGAATTCCTGTACATGCCATTTTCCACGTAATTTTCATTAAGCCCGGATGCCGATAATAACTTCTTTCGCGTACGAACGACTTTACTCGCACATTGACACGCGCATGAAATCGTTAGGTGCATCGACCGAAGTAATTAAAAAAAAAAAAAAAAAAAAGGAATGGAAGAAAGAAAGAGGGGGACAAAAATAAAAGAATTAAAGTAGAAAAAAGAAAGAAGGGAAGAAAAATGAAATAGGGAAGGGATGCAAGAACGAAGCGACAACATAATTCCCTAAGGATCTTTGTTTCTTCGTTTCTATCTTCTTTCTCTTCTCTCTGTTTCTATTCTTTTCTATTTCGCTGTTCCGTGTGGAACGATCAAAAATTGAAGACTCTCGCGTTTGCACTGGTCCATGACAATATTGTTACTCGTTTTGACTGTCCCTGTGCGGCGCACGTTGTATCACGGCCAGTCAGCCAACCATTCGGCTCAAACGCCCCCTGTTCTTTGATCAGGAAAACTGTCACGCGTTGTCCCGTGATCGGGAAAGGAAGAATCAAATTTTCTGGCTTCTCTGACGTCGAGTTTCCAATCATTGGATAAACCCGCAGACCGTTGCACAAACGACCCTCCTTCGCTCTGCCGCCGCCGCTTTCTGTCTTCGTTTTCTGCCGCCGTAGTTACAGGAAGCTGCGTTGTTTCATCCAAAGCGGCGCGTTACGCTCAAAGCAAGACTTCGATACTCGCGATAATGATCGCATGATAGATGTATCTTGTCGGTAAATAATGTTCCCGAAAACGGAAACTTTGATTAACCAATCAGAACTGTTATTTAGTTTTAGGAGGAATATGTTTGAAACCAACTTTTAACGAGTGTTTCTACAGAAAATGAATGCGAAGAAAGTTGAAACATTTTCCCGTAACGAATTTTCAGAAACTCGCATATTTCCTATGCGATATGTTCGGTATAAAAGAAGTTCGATGATATTTATTTTTATACTGTATTTCGTTCTCGCAAATTCAAATATTTTATTATTCTTTAGTGAGTTTACAGCGATTAGTAATCTAACGTCGATGATATAAACTTCAAGAAAAGCTGTGAACACAGTCAACTGTATTAAGCATTCTCTTTGCTTTCTGATAAAACAAACACACTAATGAAATTGTTAAAGTGATTTGTTCCATTCTACGATATTCACGTCTCTTTCCCAACATAATTTTAAGAGTTTCTCATTCTATGTATTCTGTTTTCGATTTACTTAGTTTATTTAGATTCTTGGATTAATCTACGCAGTTTGTCCATTGAAATTTCCAAACTGGAGAAAATGAAAGGTTCAACGCCACCCATGAAGCTAAACGTTCGTGGGAAGGACGAAATAATTAACGCAAACTTCCCTAATTCCCGCAACGGCGACGAAATAAAACAATTAACGCAAACTTGTCCGAGTCTATTAATTACCAAGACATGGAACAACCGTCACGGATTTACTTGGTTCTACGGACAGTAGATAACTCGAACCGAGTAAAGAGAAACAGAGAAAGAGAGAGAGAGAGAGAGAGAGCGCGCAGAGATTTGCTAAATACAAAATCGGAAAAGATATTAGAAACGAATTTTTCAAAGACCTAGCTGAGAACGAGTTCGATGTGATCGATGAAAATTTATCGAGGCGCGAGTATTTTATTCTTCGATGGAGAGAAGAGTTTTTTAATATTCGTAAGAGAAGTTGGTCGTTCTAAAGTATCCGTTTTACAACGTTGGCTACTTTCCCATCGAGTTGCTGTAACCCCGTGCATCAATCATCGTAAAGTTTTGGTCAATTGTATTTATGTCTGGTTAAATTTATAAACTAGAATCGCCTAAGGGTACATCTGCTATATATTTACTATATATCAATATATATATATATATATTTAGATCCACGTTAGCAACTTGAATCAATGATTCAATTACTAATGAAATGAAATTTGCATCAGTATTATCCATTGCGTATCAATTACTAATGCGTTTCGTGCTATAGGAAGATTAGAGATCTTGATGGAATATTGCAAATAAATAAAGAAAATATACTATTTAATATATTAAGGTGTATAATTATAGAAAGTTTAAAGTCCTGCTCGATTCTTGGTATATCGATATTAAAACTTCAAGGTATATCAAATTCCAGAATGAATCCCCTTCGTGTGATCTATTCGGTAGCCACATCGATCAGATTCGGTTCAGTTTTGAAATAAATTCCCTATAATATTCAGTTAGGAGCGGGATTTGTTCACATTCCGTGACAGCAAAATTATCCTCTTCCGATAATAGCAGAACCTAGTACGGAACATATTAATCGCCAAAACGAATTTTCTAAATCTAACTTGATACCAATACACGATCAACAGCGATGATATTTCAAAAATAATATCAACCGTTTCAAGAAACAAAGCGAATGTATCCGTTCTGGGTAGCTTACTCATCGCAAACATTCTTCAACGAAGTCGCTCGTTCGTGAAAGACGATGATGACAGAGAAACACGAAAGTGTAAGAATTCAAAGTGTGTACGAGCTTGGAATTCCACGAGCATACACACGTGCAAACACAACGGAAGTATATTCCCTTTAATCTTGCGGATCATAAATTTTCCATTAACAAAATCATGTCATAGAGTTCGGCTCGGTCCAACCAAACCTTCCAGACCTGTTTCGACCGGGGACGTATACATTTATATGTAATCGATCGTCTGCTTTATGCAGTAAGTGGTTAATAAATCATACCGTGGCTGAATGCAACGGCACCTGGCCATCCATATTGACTGCCTGGTTTCGTGCTTCTCTAATTCGTCTTCCATTCCCCGGCCACGATATATGTCTATATATATCTTTTTTTTTTTTTTTTAAATTCGCCTCTCTATTCCCTCAGCGTATTACGATACTAATGGTCTCCATTGTGGCGATGTTGCAACGCTCGTTGAAAAATATCGCGAGCTTTATTTATGATTTCCCACGGATGACTAAACCTACTGTGACCGTCTCTCTCTCTCTCTCTTTGTTTAGTCCTCTCCTCTTCGATTTTCTTCCGTTTTATTCATCGACGACGGAATCGAACGAAAAGTCACGGATTTCGGATTAAGACGGAAAATCAAAAGAGCGTCCGTAGTTCCTAGCAATCTGGTGATCCTTGCACCTGTGCTCGCGGGAAATTACTCTTCAATGGAAGTGATTTTTGCGTTATTGGAATTTGCGCGAATTGGAAGAATGTCTGTGCGATTCGGTTATTTCGTCCAATTCGTACGGTGGATACCGTGCAAATGGTTGACTCTTTTCGTTTGCAAAATTGATATTCTACGATAGCGACTGATTCGATTTTTCTCCTAAAATTTCTTGTCAGAGTGAATTTTGTTAGTAATTCTAGTCGCTGTAAACGTGATTATGATTTGGGAAACGAACGGCCTACCTTTGATACAAACATTCGAGGATGATATGGTAATTGAAATTAATGAAAGTGTATGGAACATAAGTAACAGTTTTCCGAATTCTCCTTTCACAAATTCCCCTTAATCGATTGTTATCTCGTAGTATACACGCGCGCTTGCCCAATACATACGCACGGTTTTTTAAGGATTAACAACATCCTCTAAAGCCATCTAAAATTAATTAACGGTAGCGATGTTTTACATTGAAGAATGGTTTTAGTTAAACTTGCTCGTACAAAATAGCCTATTCAACTCGAGGTAGATAAAATAATTGTTACCTAACTACTTGCATGAAATTAATTTGTTTGCTGATAGAAATAAGCAAAGTTAACTCGTCTAAATTAACATTAAATTACTGTTTTATGTAACACAGATAGACTGTTGAACACAAATTTGGAATTTTCGTCCTGCTAATTTTCACTTGAAATAATAATGTAGTTAACAGGAGTATGGCTAACAGACTGTTATGCTTGCACATGTATAGAAAGATATTTTAAGTGATGTAGGAGCATACATAGTCGGACGTTACAAGATGTACCAGGCGTTACGTTATATGCCTCACATATGTATCACTCTACGTATTATTATGCAGCTTCAGGTATCAATACCGATTTTTAATACTCGGTTTAAAACAAAGTGTTCGTATTATTAAGATTTTTTTAACACTGACTAAAATTAACGCAAGAGCTCTCCATAAAGACGATATTAATTACTTCGTTCCTATCCTATCAACTTCAAAATTGAAATTTTATTTCACATATTTTGCTTTGGATTTCCACAACAGGATCATGAAAAATAAACACTGTCCCGAAAGAAAGTAATGGAATCTAAAACAAAACACGAATATTCTATAAAATAATAAACGAAAATTGAATTACGCCGCGTGTGATTCAAGCTTTCAAAATTAAAACAGGCCTTCCTGCAACCACCGTAAGCGGTTAGGACGCTGATCACTGTCAGTGCTAGTGTCACACGTATCGAGCTAATTAAACGATAGCATCATCTGCGCGCATGGTTGCTCCCGAAACACGTTCAATTTCGCCATAACTTTTTCCCTTTACTCCGAGTTACCTGAAAATACGCGACGTAAAAAAGTTGTGAACAGCCACGAGGACGAAATTATATCGTTAAACGTACATAAACGTCAAAATATGTTTGGCGAGGCGCTGGAGTTGGTAAAGAATTCGAGCTGTACGATTCATTCTGCGCGCAGTTTGAATTTAAAACACGTCGAAGTGATGAGTTATACCGCGCCACGCCTTTTTATCGGCATTATTCGGCCTGAGTTAGTTAGCGAATTAATTAGCTCGGATTTTCTTCGGGATGACTTTAGAAGGGACCAACTTTTACGAGTCATTTCACTCCTTGCTTCCTTACTACTGACAAAGTAGCCATAAACTCTGTATTATCTGTCAACCGACAAACGAGATAAAGCTACATATGTCAAAGAGGGAAAGCACAGGAAACACGTTATATTTTGAAATAAGAACAGAGTATAAAGCTCTTTTGTTTTTTAATCGTAACTTTTTACGAGATTTCCGGGAAATTAAACAACGTTGTAGAGATTTGGGAGACACCGTAATGTTGCAAGACAATATAGTAGCAATTTTGGTAAGCGAAAGATTTGGAAACAAGAACTACAAGACTTGAAAGTTTACATAATTGAGATAGTCGAAAATTTATTGCTAGAGTTGGACAATTAATCTTCGAGAGACTTAACTTTAAAAAGTATGCCCTTAAATCAACATAAGTATCGCGAACAAACTTCCAGATACCTTAAGTAACTAAAAACAATCTGGATTTGTAAGACAGCTATAATGCCGTAGTTACGGTACATCCTATATTAGAAATTAAACTGAAAATAATTAAAAATATTACAGATTACTATAATGGAATATCACCTATATACACTGCATATTTATAAGTAAAAAAAGAAGTTACTTTTTATAGCATCATCGAACAAATTTACCTTACTGAGGTAACAAAAATAATTTATTGCAAGTTGCTGCAATAAAATTAACTTTCTCCTCGTTAATACGAGAGATTTTATAATACGTTTACTTTACGCATGATTTTACGATATATATCGCTTTAATACGTGTTTCCGTATTTATACGCGTTTACATGTGTGGTATAAAATAATTGATCGTTCAGGTCCTCAATCGTGTGGTCGCAACACACAGCAAATTATCGATGCAAATATAACTCCGCTACTTTCCCGAAATTATATTTTTATTCCAATTTTCTTTGATAGAAACTCTCTTCTTGATCTAAAATCAAAATGTTAATTACGACAAAGCCAATGTCAAAACCTTGCTTCCCTTCTATAAACACCGACTAGATGGAAATGACAAACTTTAGACAAGAGTTACGAATATATCTCTATCGCAAACCATACATTTTTTAATTCTACTAAGCATTCGTTTACGTAGATTCATATTTCTACGAATACAGCTGAAGTAATACGATGTACGTAACAATTTGTTTCACTTTATAATCGAAGAGCGCGCGAGAAATACACACTGTCACAGAAACAGATTTTACCTCATTATTAATTCGAGTACTATATCTGAATTTTTGAATTCTACTTTTGTTATACTTTGTTCTGTAGTATCGTGGACGATTGCTGAGCATGTGCGTGGTGGGGCCAAGACAAAAGATATGAGGCTAAGACGAAAGACAAGGGGTTGTTATGAGACATAAACGAATTAACAGCAGCATGAGTTGAGAAGCCAGAGAGCGGGGATTGCGTTGTCGAGATAGTGTTGTTAGCGTTGTTGAGAAAGAGTTGAATCTGTGTTGACGAGAGTTGTTAATTAATTATCTAGTTGTCTGAATTATATACGTTGCTGCGATTAGTTCATGTTAAATAACCATTGTTTTCTGTTTAATTGACATCTGTTTAATCCATTTATTATAAATAAACTAATCGTAATAGTTTACGATACTACAGTTCCTTATGAAGGTGCTCGATAAATACTATTCTCATTGCACGATTACGCAAATGAAAATGTTACGGACTTGGAACCTTAAGTATACGATTTTGTACGGGTTTCCTATATCCGATCGATTCGCAAATTCTTCCGAAGCTGGACTTTTGCTACGCCATTAATCATCCCCCACCCCTAGAAATTCCTCTGTTTCACTCACACGAGCGCTTCTAATAATACCAGGAGTAACAGTTTCCCGACATTCCTCGCAGCTCAATGTCCCATAACCTTCACAGTCGGACAGCAGAAGTTACCAAAGCCCCAAGTCCGGCCAATGGCTGACCTCTGTCAGGCCAAGTCACCGCAAGGATCGGCGAATTCACCGGAGCGAATCCCAGCCGATAACGGGAACCGCCGTATTTCCTCGAGCGGCGAGCATCCTCTGGACACCAGACCATTCGTTCTTCTTATCACATTCGACGATGGAGAGGTTGGGAATTGCTATTCGTCCTACGCTCCCCCGTTAAAACGCATGACGAAGCGCGCCGCCTATCATAAATATCGCGATGTACACACGACACACCATCGTTTACGGCTTGGAACGTTGTAACAACCGTGGTAGTCGTGTACGAGAAGATACTGCCGCGCGAGTACATGGTCTGTCTCAAAAATAACTGAATTTCCTAAGAACCAAAAATAAAAAAAAAAAAGAAAAAAAGAAAAAGAAAATTGTGACCACATCTTTATGAAAGTTCCACCATCGAAGGATACGTTCTTTTTTGTTGCGAAAAATTCTAATTTCATAGGAAAGGGCATATCTTAAAATCGATCTCGAGACGTTGTTAAGGTCAACATTCTGTGTAATCTCGCTTCTGTATATAACCGTCGTTCGAATTTACTTTTTGAGATATATGGAATCTTTTAGGATTTGTCTAAAGATTGTATTAGGCTTTGGTTGTCTAGAAGATAAACGAAAAATAGTTACAATCTACGTGGAATTTCCTATTTATTATGTAGCTACTTCGTTTAGCTACTTGGTGACAGAGAGGATGGAAATCGACGAAGAATACAAATCGGTGTATCTATGTAAAGCAAAAGGAACGTATCTGGAAGAAAATAAAAACATTTTGCCAAGAGATCACCGCGTTTCGTTAGTTTCTAAAAGCTCGATTATCCTTTTAGACAGACCTTTGATCCTTTAGATACTTCGTGAATAATACACGACACTTAGTAAATGCTCCATAAAGGTCATCGACGAGCAAGGTGAACGCGAGGACGTGTCGAATAATATCGTCAAGAGTGTCACGTGCCGCAATAAACAACAACGCGGTCAAGGCTCGTTTTTTCTGAGAAAGTATAAGAAGTGAAATTGTCGCGAACGGGTGATTTCCATTGTTCCAAGGGAAGAGAGAGGAGAGAGCTGAAAACACGCGACACGCCACTGGATTCCTATAATTCTTTGTCCTTGCGGAGGCAGATGGATCGATCGTCCGCTGATTGATCGTCTAGCTGTCGAGGATATATGGGGTGCTAGGGAAAAAAGGGGTTACGAAATTGTAGGCTACGCGGATCTCGATTACGGGGATAGGGTGACTCGCGATGTAATTTACCGTGGACGATTGTTACTTAACTGCCGTTCGCGGAGGTAATTTTACGAGTTTCTACAGCAAAAGCGTGGTATTAGAACGTTTTAACGGGTTCATTTCGGAATACGTACAACGTTCTGTCTTTGTCAAAGGGTTGAGAAAGAAGTGCTCTTTGGAGATATTTTTAGAATACGTTTTTAGGAATTATAACAAGATTAAGAAACGATCTTCTTAATTGGATGCTTTCTTTTCTTGGTAAATAAAATATAAAAGGGATAGTTTCGCCCTTGATCGTTATCTTTGGATCCTATGAATCGAACATTTTCCATGAAATTTAAATATATATATAAATATAAAATTAAATACATATAAATATACCCTGTTTTATGTAATAAATAATATCACTGATAATTCATCGACTATTTAAAAAATAATATCGTGTAAAATGGAAAACACGAAACGGAGTACTTTAAACTCATGTAAAATGAAATACTGCAGTCGTAGGTTATCTTTGATCTAACAATATCGACATAGATTCCATTCGTTATTCATGAACATTCGTCATTGAGTATATTAGTCTGTCCCTTTACATGGAATATTTGAAAATTAACAAACAAGTACTTCTTTCTATTCAACAATACGTTCAATCACATGTAGCGAAAGCTCAATCGACTCTAATCGATCCTCTCTCGTCATGATGACACGAGCAAATTCGAGTGGGCGACGTATCGTAGCGGGCAACAAGGGAAAAAATTGAACTAGACCGATCGGACCGGGATTTCCGACAATAAAGGATTTTCATTAATATTTCACCGGTCGGACGTTTCCTGAATACGCGATCCACCGGCGCTGATTAATTTCTCACGAATGAGTTATTGTGTTTGAACACGTAGATGTTTAAATCGGATCGGTCTGACAATGGGGTTACTTTAGCGATAAGCGGCTTAATATCGCGACCGGCCGAGAAGTTTGCCAAGTCCGCAATTTTTTGTCGCTTTTATCTCTACTTTCCTGCCGCGTTCTCGCGAACCGAACTGGGTCAGCTTCTCTTCCGCTTTCGGATGCGCCAGAGAAGTCGGTATCTCTTCTCTCTTCCCCTCTCTCTCTCTCTCTCTCTCACACAAACATACACACTCTTGGTAAGTATACAATTCTTCCGCGTCTATACCGCGAGAACTCGTATCAGTTTGGCCAACTGTGTTGCACTGATTCAACGTTTATCGATACTGTCGCAATACCTCGGGAACGATGCGTTCCTGTAAGTAAATGGCTGTCCGTAAGTGCAACTCATAAAATCTACTTTCTACAGATAACTGAGTGGGTTTTGGATGTTCGCGCATTTGCGGGAAATTTTCGAATGGAAAAATACACAGAATACGTATTTACTGTAGAAAAATGTATACACGTACATATATATGCTACATAACAAGTAACGACTTTATCTGAACGGTCTAAAGGAGGATCGCGCGGCAATCTTGTCATTGATCTGAGCAAATTCATTTATTTACGAAGTTCCGTTGAAACCGAAGGGCGAGAAAATCACCGAAAGGAACCTTATTCCGCTGAAAACTTTCGGCAGGTTATTTTCATTATCTAATTAGTTTCGCCGGACAGAGTCAGTGAGTCGGCTGGTTATAAAGACGCGACGTATTTAAATTCGTAGCCTGCTATTCGGTTAAAATATCATAGCCCCAGAGTGTGATAATATAAAATCCATGACTCTATCAAAATGCACTTGGACATTTACATAAATGCATAGGACATCTACGTACACATATAGACGATTAACGAGCGGAACAACCTCGTCCACGTATAAAATGGAACGGTGCACTGTACATACACGCAAGATCGTTTCGTTCGTGGTGTGTTTAAGAAGCAGTTACAACATACTCAGATATATATTAAACGTTCGGTAATTCTACTGTCAATTGTGCGCAAAAACTAAAAAAAAAAAAAAAAAAAAAAAAAAAAAAAAAAAAAAAAAAAAAAAAGAAGAGAAAAATAGCAATATTCTCGGGATAAAGAGGATCAGATAAAAAGTTACAATAACGCTCTGTTACCAGGCAATTTCGAAAATTTTGTGAATTCTTCCGGCGTTCACGAGCACCGGAGATTAACGATATCCCTCGTGGATGGATTGCTTTTTCAAAAGCATCGAAGTTACCGCGGCGCAAACATAATTACACTAGCGCAGCGACGAAATTTGTCTAGGCTCGTGTAACTGTAACGGTAACAAAACTCGCGTCGGCGAATGCAATTAGGAAACTAGCGAAATTTTCCTCAACTCGAACGATTTTCATTCGATCGTCGCACATCCATCGAAAACGCGATTACAATGTTGTTTCAATTTCCACGTTTCGTTTATCGTGTTTACACGAAATCTAAGAGACGACCGAACCTCTATTTTTCTCGCTCTCGTTCGTATGAAATAGTCACGGCTTTATAAATAGTACATTAACGTCGATTATCGCACGATAATGACGCGATTCGAACGCTCGGACGTTCAATTATTCAGTGTAATTGGAGACGATGAAGTCAGACGATGCGTCAGACAGACCTCCGTCTGCCTAATCTCGATCGTCTGATAAATTTGTCGTAATAAGCTCGCAGCACTGAAATTATACCGCTAACCGTTAAGATGTGTTGAAAATGACAACGTGAGTTCGCGCTCGCCATCCATATACAGATGCGCTTAAGATATTCTTTTGTTTTTTATTCCTAATCTATGTAAGAAAGTGCAATAAAGGTTTTTCGGCTCAGAACGATGTGATACATTAATTCGAAGAATAAATTAACAGCTATTGTGATCCTACCTCTAAATACAAAAATAACAACAAGGTATTTTGTTCGATAGTATCATGAAGTATCTCGAATGTATCTCATACTTCTGTCAATTAATTACATATTATTCGTACAATACATTTCTATTGATAGATAAACATATTACTAGTATATGATTACCTATAGCATTTAAACATACATAGAATCTTTTTATCCGGAATTGTAAAGCAGACACGTGATAATTGATTATATTTACCCGCGATATAGTTGACATGATTAGCTGATGAAGAAATTAATTTCGGTAGATCGTATGTTAATAATTGGAGGAATTAATATTAATATTATATATGTTAATAATTGAGGGAATCGTGTCGATGGCGGCGTCGATATTTTCATTGAAAGTAGAAGAACTCTCCTGCTCAAGTAACTATCAATATGCCAGTGGTAAATCCTTTGCCTTTCAACCACTAATTGGAGAAATGTATCGAGCCTTCGCAATTGGTCGGCCTCGTGAATACGTCGATTCCATTGTAATACCACGTATTTATTGCCAACCACTATAATAGTACTTCGCATGTCATCCATGGAAAATACGATGCGAAGAATTAGCAATTCACGATGCAAAGCACTGATCAGCTTTAATTTGAATTTAACCCAGATATCGAGCATATTTTCAATTTTTATAAATAGATAGTACCATCGTTTACGTCAATGTATCCTATAAATCAGGTCCATATAGACGATAAAGGACTAAGCAGCAATTAACAATTTAATCGAAAGCTCTTTTTCGTTTATCGAGATCAACTGTTCAAACGCGTGGCTGAAGCTTCGCCATCGGTTCTTCGTACAGGCTTATGCAAATCTTCCGCAACAAACAATTCGTATTTAATCAAACATAACACGAAGAGAACTGGTTCTTTATACACGTTCAAACGAAGCTTGTGCAATAAACAATCTTTCCTTGTTCGACTTAAGATAATTTAAGATAGTTTAGATTATTTACAATTAAGAGTTCCGAGTCAAATAAGATTCATCGAAGATTCCATCAAAGTAAACGTACCGCTACCAATAAATATCGATGATATCGTTAAAATATCCATAGGTCGAATAGAACAATAATATATCGCCTGACACGCGCCTTACCTAAAGTGATCTAAAGTTCGAAAACTCATCTAAATAACAAAATAATAATTATCTGCCAATTTTCAAGATTTAAACGAACCAATGACACGATGGAACGCGACTTTCTTCAAACTAATGATTACGTCAAGAGAACGTAATTATCAATGACGAATGGGTGAAGCAATACGAAAACCTATTATCCAATGTTAAAGATATTTCAATCGCAGTTCGCCTCGATCCATTGGAACCGACTGAAACCTACATTCGTCAAAATCATAAGCGCGTTTTTAATAGCAAAAGGTTTACGAGAAGAATCAGCACGAGTGTTCAATTCGATGTCCACACGATCGTTCGCTTCCGCCGACGCGTCGCTGGAATTCGAACGATTCGCCAAATCGACCGGATGTCGTGCCAACGAACGAGTTCCGTGGCGACGGAAAAATTCTCGTCTGGTCGCTGGTTGGACGTAATTCGAGGGTCCCTGTTGAGGACAGAGGGCGAGAGTTTGCGGTGGAAACGGCGTCGAACCATCCGCGTAACCTTACACCCTGCTCGCGACGATAAAAATACGGTGGTCTGTTGCACAACCAAGTAGAATAAGAAGAATAAGAGAAATAAGCAGAATGAGAAGAGTGCTGCGAAGCGTAGGACCAAGCAGAGAGCGTTCTTCCGCAATGTATCAAATTTCTTTCGCGGATCGACCGAGCATACGATGCGTGAAGCCGTAACAGTGCTCGCCGTCTCGCGAACAGGACGCACGAGGATACACACGAGAGCACGAGCTCGTGGGAACGAGCCTCGTTCCACGGGTAGACGCTTCGTCCGACGGGAAAATATCGCTTTATTTCGGAACAGAGCCAACGGATATTGCGGACCGTTTACCGGCCGCCAAGCCGCCGTTAGCCTTTATCTTATTGGCTGTGAAGAAAAAACCGCCCGGGGAAACTGGAGGACTCTCCATCGGCGACCGGTGAAATATTCGTCGGCTTTGCGCCATCTCCGTTCCCGGGTAGAGATGTTGGATAGCATTTTTTCTCCTTCCTCTTCCTTTCCCTCTTTTCTTTTTCTTCTTTTTTTTTTTTTTTTACTCGTTTGGTTCTGGTCGAAGGGGATTGTGGCAAGGGAGTGGGTTAATTGATTAAGATGCTGTCTAGATTGGTTTTGCGGAAAGGGCAAGTATTGTTTACGGAAACCTTAAACGGTCGGAGAGGATGTAGTAGCGTATATTTGAGAGTGCTTACAAAAGTAGCTGATATTTACAAGACTGAATATTCCACGAAGATTGGATTCTAAATGCTATCTTTAATTTAGTAAGTTAAATAAATAACGAGATACTCGAGCAAATAACGTTGAAACGATGTTGTCCGATATTTATTACAATTCAATATTAACTTACACAAATTTTTAAGCAACTGCTTTTTGCTGTAAGCATCGACATCGACGGATTTTTTAAAGCGATAAGACGCGTTTGTTGTCTAAACACGTTTGTGGTCCCTGCGTAAAGAAAATATTTATCGTTTGGCAGTGCAGTGGTTGATATGAAATGTCACAAACGGTTTGTATCGTAAACAAACGTACAATTTTCTTTTGCACGAAGAAAATGACTACAGACTTCTTTGAACGTTTATAGGCGATCATAAGTAGAGAGAATGGATTTTGTTTGACGTATGTGTGTAGGAAAGGGGTAGTGAAAGGGGTAACTAGATTTGATCTGTATGCAAATAGTCGATAATTTGTGTATACGTTTCCAACGATTAATTAACGTGATGCAACGGGGGTTCGAGTCAGCGTGACGCTTCCGGCGGAAGCTCGTAGAGAAAAAATGCAAGGCGGGTGGTATTTAACTTTGGTTTAAGCTCGCACAACTAACGAATAATAAATAACGGTCAGCCACGCATAAAATGTCGTGCAAAAAATTGCAAGATGGAAACGCGTAAATTCGAGCGTGCCTCGAAGGGAAGGGCGCGGACGTAGATAAAAATGATAAACGCGTACGTGGACGCGTAATAAAAATGAAAATCGCAGGCATCGTGATCGTGACGTCAACGTGAAAACAAGAATCTTTGCGAGAGTGTTCTGGCCAATCTTCCCTTTAATTCCGTGACCGATATTAATTACCAAGCAAATGTAGAAATAACAGGCGCTGCTTGTTCGTCAGATTATACCTTGCGAGCTCGCCATAGCGGATTAGAGCAACAGCCCTCTCCAAACTTGCTAAATTATTCTAAATATTTGGCTAAAGTGAACTTTGTTGTTCGCGTGATTCGAGAAAGCTTCTTCCGGATTTTCACTGGACTGTATCAAGTATTCGACGAAGAGAAAACAATGAGTCGATACAATTAATATTCAACACGCTGATGTCACGTGTTTATTAACGTTCCACTTGAAATTTCCAAACATAAAATCACCCTTTGTTTGTTTTTTGTTGACTGAAATAAAATGGAAGCATTTAAATGGAGCGAATGAGACTGCATAATTTGGCACGTACACGATGCCTGTATAAATTCCCATTTTTATCGTCTCTCTCGCGCAAATTATAGCTTTTATTGTAGATTGCTCCCTCGAAAATTATTGCCAACAAAAGGATTTTGTGTTTGATTATTTTGAAGTTTCGTGATCCATAATAACTTTATGGCTCAAATATAATCCTATTGTTCCACCGTCCTTCGAACATTCGATTTACTAATTTCTACCTTTGAACACGGGTTTCTACTTCAATATTTAATGGTGTCTTGTTACTTTTCAAATCATAAAAGTATTTCATTTCTAAAGATCAATACTGCTACCCGAAATATAAAATTAAACCGATCGATATATACTCGAGTGACGTTTCTATCATCAACTGCTAAAAGTACCAACTCTTGCCATTGTAATGATAATGAATTCAACTCGTGCAAAACCACATTGATCAACTCCGCGACTTGAAATGCAAAAAGAGTAATTTTACTCGAAATACTATTTTTTTCGAACTTACCTTAAAATTTACATTTATGCCTTTAAATTAACTCACAAAAGCGAGTCATTTGTTCCTCGGAAATCAGACACACACATATACTGCATCTGGAATTACCAAATCCAAAAACATATAAAAAGTGGAGTTAATCAATTAGAAATTCCCGTAAGTAAAGCTGTCAATTCGATAACAACGAAAGCGCATCGTTCGTCGTAGCGACGATCGCTCTCAACTGTCGGATTCGTTTCTTCTATGCAAAACAGAGAACCATATGTACGGTGGCGAAACGCAGCAGATTGTAAATTTCGATGGAACGGTGGCGCGGTGCGGTGGTACCGTAGCCACGGCCGATATTCATCGCCGGCCAGTGACATTGTAAATGTTCGAAATGCGCGGTACGTCAACGCAATTATGCGTATGGATCTCGTAACCACAGTGACATCAGTAAACCATGCCAGCCTGGCGAGGGAAACAATCACGTTAAAACCCGACGCTTCGCGCCTCCACCGCCTCGCCGATGTCAATTCGATGAAAAATAAGCGTCACAGATGCGACCTTCGATATCAACTACTCGAATGATTCGTTGATAAGTCTCCACTTATCGGTTGGGAGATCGATATAGAAAGAGTAATAAATCGAGAACGCTAAATTATTTATCTAATAGGCGGCAGTAGATCATTTTGTCGATGAAAATTTATGACACGGTTCCTTTTGTTCTTGCGGTTTGTTTTGATAGGTTTGTAAATGTTCGTCGTTTAATGAATTATAAACAAGAGGAATAATCGAGATAATTAGATGGATACGTGTCAGTACTTCCAACACTGTAATTATCGTGCAAGTTGCATGACAAGAATGATGGAGTATAGTAGTTGGAGGTATTTTGAGTTTAATATTAATACACTCTGCCACTGACGCATACGTCGCGTCGCCTTAATTATGTAAAACTTAGCTGCTGAAATTTCAGCGGCACGGAATATTCGATTATTGGATCTTCTTCATTTTTTGTGGATTTTAATCAAATAATTTTTAAAGATATGCATAACAGTGAGCAGCGAGGTTAAAAAGCTCTGGGAAGGAACATGTATTAACGATCGAGAACACTTTGGTGTTGTTATGTTCGATTGGTTGGTAATTAATTTGGAAAAATTTCAGATTTCCAGAAAATGATATTGTATATTACTAAAGCTAAATACGAAACTTATAGTATACGTAAGTATACGTAAAATCTGCCTCGAGATTACACATGCAACTTTTGCATCAACGACCTTTTGAATCTGTTTCGTCGAACCATTGAGGCATTCTACAAAATCTAAGCACGGGCTTAAAAATCTAAACAGTTCGCTTCGAAGAAATGCCTGCTCAAAGAATCGCGGCAAGATATTAAACGTCTATTAAAAGTAAACTTCCGCTAGCGTTTTCAGGGACGTTGCGAAAGGAACAAGAAGCGCCATAAAACTAAAATGCATTTGAACGCACACCTTTACTTTGAAAAATCAACTTCTTTCAAAAGTAAACCTATCCTTCTGCCTACTAAATTACAATAGAGATTTACACAACCAACCTTTTTGTCTAACGAGCAACCATATTGCACTTGGCTGCACATACCAGAAAGGAAAGAAAGAAAAATGAAAAAAAAAAGAAAACTAGGTTAAAAAAAAAGGGAGAAAGAAATAAAAGGTGAAAGCAACTCCTAGATTCGCCGGCCTCGTTTCCGACTGTCGTTCGAGTGCGCATTTAGGCCGAGAATGCGTCTACAACGAAACAGGGTACATCGTGTGTGCAGCGACACGCGCTCTAGTCGAATAATAGCGCAGTCGCTTCGAAATGATGCGATTACTATAGTACGTATCACGTACAATCAGCTTGACGTGGCTGTTGTTCATCGAGCACTTCGATTCACCCTGCTCTGAATCGAGGATATTGACAATGCGCGGGAAACAATAACTTTATTATTGGTCAAGCTTCATGAGCGAAGTCGAGAGCGTGGAGGGCACGGCACACTGAACGTTTTTCTCCGCGATTCAGCGTGAAATTGCATGATGTTTCGTTCCCGTGATAAACCGTTTCCGCGTTTATGTTGATTTACAACGTTCGATTATGAGAACGAGTGGATGAGGTATGAAAGTGGATTAATAGATGTAATGTAGTTTAACGGCGGATTCACCGTTCAGTGGTGGAAATGTATTTTATTAGTTAGAAATTCTTTGTCTTTTTGCTAATTTTGTGATAGTCGCATGTCAGTGATTTTTAAATTATTACGAAACAGACAAATTGAAAGAGTCACTTTTCTGAATTAATTCAAGTAGATATAAAAACAAGCATTTAAAAATCAAGTTTCTTTGAAATATTACAAACTCATAAACAAATAGCGTTGGTAATAATAAATCTTCCTACCGAATATTAATCATCTCTTCTCTCTGGTAATAAATACGCTCTGAATATTAGATCTGTCCCTTCTTCTTTACACCAAAGGGGAAAATATGGTAGCTATCTATTAATTAAGAAGACGCGACAAAATTTCTATAAACGATGATATAATAACATAACGAAATAAAATTCTAAAGGATGAAATTATTTTTAAATTCGCCTTCAAAGTTATCCGAATTACCTAGCATTATCTAGCATAGCAATTATATTTCAATTTTATATATTTATATTATAATTTCAATTCATCGCAGAGCCACAGGTCTATCCTGTATCTCAATGATTTCGATTACCACTTTTTAACAATATTTTCCATCGTGTTCATATAATCTGCGAGATAAATTTAATGATAAATTAAAGCGCAGTCGATACATATAACGCTTGTGTTTATTGATTACACGGTGTACAGGAAATATTGGTTGCGCATTCGGCATGAATTTGATAAATATATCGCTCAAACTTCACTCCATTGTATATTATATAGCATTCGTTGCCATTTTCGTTATAAAATACCCTATCTCGGCTGTATTCATGAATTTTCCGTATGAATATTAAAGTTTTCATTATTTACAAACCCACTGCGTAATTTCCGCTTGCTAACTGATTCATGCGTTTAACTGTTACAATCGTAAATTGGAAAAATTCTCAGAAAATTTAATTTACAAATACAACATTTTTCTTCAAACGTACCACCAATGCCTCGCATTATTTTCTCAACATTTCTAATTAATTCTTTACTACTCTGCTAATACTCATATACATAATCGATATACATAATTAAAAAGTGTCTTTCATTTCAAAATTTATAATATATGCATAAACACGCATACGCAAACGTTTAATATTTTTAATTAGCTGCGAGTCTGAGTTGATCGCACGTTGTTGTAACGAAATGGCGACACGATCGAATCGATTACTATGTAAAACCGAACGAAACTGATATAACGAACCTTTCTACACTTTTATCATGTTCGATAAAGTTTCGCTGGAAAAACGTTCTTTTGAAATAATTACAGAAATCGTGGTACGTCGCTTGTTTGGAAAAATTCCCTTTGGAAAATTAAATTTGAACGTTTGTTCGAACGTGTACGTGTTTACAAGCGTCTGTTTAAACCGCATCCTGATCTTCCTCGTTCGTTTTCTTAATTCTCCACGTTTCATCCTTGCAAATAGCTTCGTTCGCCTTTATTTGAAAGTAAAATGGGGCTAAATCCATTCTCAAACTAGTTCGGCATTTTGAACCGCAATTCCATGCCCGTTGCCTCGACGTCTTCAAACTATTAACGGGAATACGTTTCCCGAATTCGCTAATTAACGCGGTTAAGCGTTTTCCGGTCAATGTTGGATCCGCTTTCGAATATCATCGGGTTAATAGGTAAGACAAAAAAAAAAAAAAGAAACATCATTTTGTTCGTTGCAGTAAAAACGAGATTATAGAGGAAATTCGTTTAATTATTTTGCATATACATCGGCTCAACGAAATATTCGAACACTCACGGTCTATCCTACACTTTTTAAGATTTTCATTTATTTTTATCTATTTTCACGATTCGCATATATACATAACAGTAGTCTGAGACCTTGCATATCGTCAGAGAATTATGCAAACACGAGTATAGATACAAATCAGTAAAGTTGACGTCCTCGTCGTCGTTTTCTGCGATGATATTTTTGACAGAACACATTCCTTTACTGATCGACTGGTGGACAATGCATAACGCGATATCAAATGGCATTGAGTTTAACAATAGTCCTTTATCGAGATCTCGATACTTTCAACGAATCGACTCATTCGCCAGAATCACCTAAGAAGTTTCCTACCATCGTGTCGCCACGTAAATATTTCATGCCCGCTCGATCAACTGGAGACTTTCCTGATACCCGGCAAACACTTACTTAACATTCCACCCTCGCAGTTCTTTGTTACCTGCAGAAAAGGTTTCTTCGAACATTTTTATTCATGTGACATACACTCTCTCTCTCTCTCTCTCTCTTTCTAGAAGCGAAACATTTTTAAAAAGATTCTAATCTACTCGTCGCATCGTTCGACCAAAGTACAAAGATACTACAAGTGGTGCATTTGAGGATACTCGATGTTCTCTGTAAAAGCGTAAAGTCTGATATTAAACCACATCTCTTCATCCTTCTCTTACATAATTTGTTCGTTTAAAGAGCATTTAATTAATTTCCTGTTGTAAGCGATCAAATTTTACGGCCTGCGAGATTGCTTACGCCCCCTTAAAAACTTTATGACTGTACGACATTGAGAATAGGCTTTTCCACTACGAACACCTTTCTTAAAAACGGTTATCGCCTTCTGTTCTGTTCTACACAGCTGCTACACGTAATTTAATCTTAGATAAAATCTTACGGGAAAAGTAAATAGCGAACGTCTGTTTAAAGGACGTGAATCGAGGCCACATGGAACAACTTCTTCAAATAAAATACAGTATTATTACGATGAAATGAAAAAAGCCAGAAACTTTCTGTTGTTAAATCTCCAATTATAACAAGACTTCGTTTCAAGCGAATGCTCGATTTTACTTTTGTTCAATTGACAAACGAATAAATGACAATTTCGGAGTTACAATAATAATTTGATCGTTCGCTACAAATAAACGATCATTCAAAGCAAATAATTCCATAAATATTCGTCGAGTAATATAATCGTTAATGTTTCGAAATAAATTCTAGTTTCATATACGTCGTAATGAATTGCAAAATGCATGTGCATCGATGTCATTAGCAAATAAACGAGCACAGGGAAGGACGATGACACGCGATCAAGCCCAAAAAGAAAGGTAGCTGTTTCGTAGGAGATAGATTTTCCACTGGTTTTAATCGCAACCCCTCTGAGCCAAGAAACAATTTACTCTTTCATTTTTGCATTCCCGCTGCGACCGAGCCGATACAGTAACGAAAGTATGTATGAGAACTGCAAATAAATCATAGGCCGCGTGATTTAAAGGACGCACTGTAAATTCGCCAATTTATCTATCGCAGATTTTTCGCCTGACATGCACGCATTCGTTATACGAAAGCGTCAGCCGACTCCAGTCTGCGTGACTTTTAACTTCGCCTATTTTTACCACCCCCTTTCCACCCCCCTGCATCGTTTTGCACACGAAGGACACGAATATAATGTACGTTTCGAGTGAAAACCAGAAGGATCTCGAGTTTAATCTCTACGAAAAGAATGCCAAGGATCTCGTAATATTAACATTTTTATTTCATTTCCTATGTACCGCGGAGAAACAATTATTTCTCATTCGGAAATACTTCGATGATTCTTCAATATGAAATTTTAATGACAATGTTTGTAAACAGCCAGATGGAATAAAAATGGAAATAGATTACAGAGAAAATATCGGTTTGCGAATAAATGAAGTTCGTTCTTTGTAGAAATTAAAGCTATTATTTGGGAAAAAAAGCTCACAGAACTTTTTCTAAACACTATGATTATATTTCTAGTAAATGTTATCTACGTATGTTCTCCTACGTGGCAAGATTAGACTTTCCTTTTTCGGACGCGAATCTCGGTAAGTATAGATGGAATACATTATAAATCGATTGGTTTAAATATTCACGTTAGAATAACGTAACATTACATTTATCATTACTATCGTGGGTAATAATGTTTTAAGTATTTTATGTATTTTCAAATTATTATAAAAACCACGAAATTCTGAATGCATAAAAGCGCAGATTCCATCCATCGCTATCGATATCAAAGCGGGATGGCAGAAGTACCACGAATTTGCACTTATGTTGGCAATCGTAAAAACGCCATGCAAACTATTCCGTCCGGTAGAAGATTATTTCAAAGCAAAAGGGATTATGGGTCGGAAAGAACCCTTCTCATTTTGCAAATAACCCGCTTGATTTTCCGGTTTCAAACGGCTGCCCCTGGCAGCTCAAGAGCCGGTCCCGCAATTTCACGACGATGGATAACGAAGCTCAAAGGATTTTTGGCAATTCCACGACCAACCCGAATTCTCGCTCGTTCCCCTAGGAGACCGACGATGAAAACGGCCAAATGTTTGTGGCGTATTGTCCAACGTTCCAGCTCGGTTGGCTCGGCCTGCTGCAGCTTCGTGCATCATTAAAGGATCCACGAAAACGCACCAAACGACGAGATTTTCGTCGCGCCGAAAGATCGACAAAAGAAGACCTCGGGTGCTTTGCGTCCAAACCAAACCGTTTTCCTGGATGTTCGCGTTCCCGCAGGAGACGACGAGTCACGCTGTTTCGAGCCGTCCATTCATTTACCAGCTGCTGGTATTGAAACGCTCCTTCGATTGGAATCGAGCTGTTTATGCGTTTGTCGGAGAGACTCGTTTGAATGTGCAGAGATTTCAGTGCTTGCTGCATCACTTAGAAAGTGGATGGAATACTTACGATTAAGGTACAGGCTGTTTACAGGGAAGTTGTAAGAAGTTTGAGCTTTAGAACGTTTAAAATTTCGATTGGTAGATTGCCCTTGCTTCACGTTTGATTTCACGAATAGAGTGTTTTGTGAGAAAGCATAATTTAGTTTTAAGAAGATCTTCGTAGCATAAAATTGGAGAAACAGATTATGCATATCGATAAGGATACTTTAATGTTTTGTTGAAACTTGAACAACGTTTTAACGAGAGATACGTATGAATGGAATAAAAATGGCTCGAAAAATATTTACGATTTTAATAATCGCAACAAATGTTTATGATTGTTTCTGAATATTTATAATCATATACGTAGAAAATTATGAACGACACCGAAACGCAATTAATCGACAACGTCCTTTATATTGTTTGCACAAATCCAAGAATCCAATTAATTCGGCCAGCTTATTAATTTAACCATGCGCACTTCACTTTATTCGTACGAAACTAATAATGCATTCTATCCTATTTCCTAGAACCAAGAGATCCTGTTCTGACAAATTACTTGATCAAGTCACACGTTCCGACAAAACATGCGATATATGGCCAGTAGTATAACCGACGATTAAGCCAGCCACTTAAAACTACGAGGCAATAGGAATCCGAGTTTTGCGCTATTCGAAACAGCTCAGGATCGAAATTAAAAAAAAAAAAAAAGAAGAATATCTCGAATAAGAGGCGTTATTAAAATTCGTTATGCGTTCTTTAATTGCAAGGCAGAAGTTCGGCTGGCCAAATTCAATTAAGTTCGACATTCTGTAAAAATGGCCCTTGCGTGTGAAATCAAAGCCAAAGAAACGAAGCCTCGCCTCGTTAGCCGCGTACCGAACAGAAAATGGAGAAAAGAGAGGGAAATAGACGTAAGTAAGTATGTTCTAATTAAAACAGAAAATTGCATTGTGTATCGGGCAAGTCTAGTCGGCCGAGGATGGTTCAGAAGCTTCCTTTAAAAGTTTCGATAACTTTGGTCGCGCGGCCCACAAATCCATTTCATCGCTGTAATTGAAATGGTAAGTTAGTTCGACCTCGAAACAGCCCTCTTGTATTTCCGTAACGAGCAAGTTTGCACTGCTATTAAGTAACGTTTTAACGATCGCTCGTGACGCGAGTCTCCTTTCGCTTCTTCTAAATTCTTCATTGCGCGCGACTTCGGTAAATTTTTGCCCGAGACGAAAACGTATTTCCAATGACTGATTTTGTCTTAGCTTGGAATTGGACTGTTTAACTACTTGATATTTTTTCTAATGCAATTAGACGAGGAAATACTACTATGAAATAGTACTACAAACTACTATGAAATATCGATCCTGGATAGAATTCCACTGGACTTGTATCAGTCGAGCTACGTAACGAAACGTATGTTTGTTTTGAAAAATTGAGGAAATTTCAATAGTTGAGATTCTTTCTCTCTCTCTCTCTCTCTCTCTCTCTCTCTCTCTCTCTCTCTGTAATGTTTAAATCTAATTAAAATCCTAACATTATTACCATCTGTACGTTAATTATTTTTGAACAAATAATAATATATATATATATAACGTGAGATTACTACGGAAAGGAAATTTCACGAGAAGAGAAACGACATATTTTCTGAAAATTGGATCCGAAGAGGTAAGCTACTCTCGATAAATTCCTTTCCGCAGAGCCAGCTTCAGAAATAGCTATCGCCTGTACTACAAACATTAATTTTAATATTACACTTGTATATGGAGAAGGTACATCGTACGTAATCGCGGAACGATCATTGAACATGCATGCAAGTGTAACATTACAAAATTTAATAAAATAAAACTCAACGAAAACTTGCGATCTTCTAGTGTTTCGGTATTAATTTTCAAACAATTCTGTGTCACGTTAACTTCCAACATTTACTTTATTCGAACAAATCTGTGACTTTACGATCTTCAATCTTTTTCCTGTATTTTAATAAAATTCCAATCGATGTAAATTTACGAACGTTTATTGAAATTTGGTTTTCAAACATGTCTAGAGAGAATCACGTGATAGTTTTTAGAAACGATTCACGTTTTATCAGCACATTCCTACAGTATTCTGACCACCTGATGGTATCGTGAAACACACCAGACTATACGTACTGTGTACGTTATAAAATGTACATTACTGAGCGAGATACGCCATTGTAAGGAATGTTAGCTCACTATTCGTGTAACAAAACGAAGAAAATGCCATCAACCAACTGGTGAAAATTTCAGATATTTAACGCACGACTGTTCCCTCTGAACTTTCATTTCTTCAAGCCTAATTTGATAAGATATTTACCTTTTTAGCTTGTTTAAAAATGCTTCTTCGCGATAGACTATCGTGTAAAGCATCGCAAATAGTAAAAATGTTAAAATCAGAGAATAACGTTCGTTAATTCCATAAAAATTATTTGTATTATTCAGGCTCAATAGAATCGAAAGGTACAAGAAGTTCCTGAGAGCCCATGACTATATCTAATAAATAACAATTTTTAAGTTTTCCAGCGGATTAAAGAAAGTTGCTATTTCTTTCGATACTTTCACAGATGTGTGAATTGAAGACTTTGTTCCAATGAAAAGGCACTTGCAGCGGCATAAGCCAACAAAATTCAACTAAAAAAGCAATCAAATCACATGTTGAAACGTACTATAAATTCATGACCAACTGGTGACCGTAACACCTATATCTTTCCATCTCTTTCAACAAGTAAAATTTGAAAGAACCGTAATCAATCTCAATTTCATCGGGCAAAATTTAATGATTTTGAATGTTTTGGTTCATGTACACTTCCATTTGTAAGTATTAAGAAAATTTACAGAATTAATTTAGAGAAAATAAAGTAAACCCGAAAGATCGTTAAAAATTTCTAAAAACCTTTATGATCATTGCTATTAGAGTTTCTATTTAGAATAAGATTGAACAAGCGAATATCTCGCGAGGATACACGTTTTCTTACCTGCGCAACAAAGAGAAACAGGCGCGGACAGAACGATTCGATATGAAACCGATTTCGATCTAAATCGACGAAAGATTAATCAAACGAAATATCCTGGCACACGGAAAAAGCGGTAGAAATTCTTGCGAATTAAACTTCGATAAAGCATCGACCTTTTCCTCTTTGCCATTTGCCCATACTATCAAGAGAGGAAAGCAATCAAACGGACGTTGGCCATTTGCGTAACTCACGATCATCCTGTGCGTTGCAGCATCGACGTTTCATGGAAATCATGGCCGATCCACCGGTTTCGATCAGCGTTCGCGTGGCTCGTAGACAGGCTGTATCTTCTTTTGGCTTTTAATAAAACGAAACATCGAATGACGGTAGCGCGATGAGATCGGTCGTAAAGCCAGGCAAAGCAAAACCGGGCTTTCTTTTGGCGCGCTCGACACGCTGGTAACCAGTCGTGTAATCTGGCGACGGTTTTGATCGGAAAACTGATAGGGACCACGTGCTCGTTACAGATTGATAACAGGGCGAAACGAATTACTGCAATTCTCGATCGTTTGGCCGCGATTAATATCCGATTCATAACGGACCGCGGTGGCGGGGTCGCGTTGTTCACGGGTTGCGGATTGCAGAAATCGTATCACGCCGAGTAACGTTCGAGAATTTCAGCAAAGCTATTCCCCAACCTATCGTAGAAACCGATTGTCGCTCGGTTTTCATTCGGCTCGGCGCGCGATTGCTCTCTGATTTCTCGGCGTTCGAGATTCCGCTATTTTTACGCTTGGAGATTAGCGCGACACCACGTTGTCTCCGACATAGGGTTCACCCGCTGTTCTCCGCGTTTCGGTCAATGGAAGTTGCGTTTGAGATAAAAAGAGAAGAGAGAAAGATGGATGAAATCTAGCGACCACTAGCGAGCGGTTGAAATTTTAGCTGTATGTGTAGAAAGGTGTGTAGTAACGCTGAGATTTATGTTCCAGGTATGATACCATTGTGTTATCAGATTGTTAATGAAGAGAAGGATTATGGTTGGAAATTGTGGGAATGTTCCTAATGGAGGATCCGGTTGATGGATGCGAACCTCTGATAGTTTTGATCGTAAAATATGTAGATTGATTGTGGAGTCTCGTTTTCAAGGTACGAGCACTCGGTTTATATTGTACAGCTTTTCTCTTGTACAGTGTTGAATTGAATTCGTTATATTTCTTTTAAGGGTGCGGGGATTTTTTAAACGTTTTGTTCATCCTTTTAATCAATTCATTCTTACTTTTCTCAAAGAATTTTTCAAATTATTCGTTGGCTAAATTCGAAGGACATAGATATGAATTTTTTAAGAATCGCAGATCATTAGAAATTGTAGATATTAAGGAAAGCGAACATTTAAAAATCTTTTCACAGTAAGTTGACCAGTACTATCAAACTGGGATTCTAAAGATATTCACGCTATTCTCTCGAGCACCATTTTCAAGAACTTTCTGGGCATAAAACTTTGTTACCACCGTCCCTGAACCACAGCAATGTCTACCAAAGTGAAACCTTATGCCATTTCCATATTCTGCGAACCTATACATCGAAGAGAATTCGTCTTCCCACGCGGCTGAATTAAAATTAACCAGATGTAAAACACGAAGAAGATTGTATAAACATTTATCAAAGTTTCAGTATATATGAATATGAGTTTGAATACGAACTTGAAACAAAATTAATTCATTCCGATCTTCGAAACTAAAGTAATAATAATAATCAAAAGATTTCGCTATTTCATACGAAATGATGTTATCGTCGTGTGAATGCCATCAAACGACGAAACGGACAAAATTAGCGAAAAACGTGACTATAAAAAGTGAATTATTTGTCTTCACTGTGAAATCTAACTAATAAAAGTATATCAATCCCAAATTTCAGTGAAAAAATATGGCCACTATCGAACATGTGTAACGGTACTACTATTGTAACGAAAAAGTCCATATCAGATCCGTCTAATCTGCAACAGACGTCAAACCGTGATCATTCCAAACAAAATTCACTTTTTGTTCGGTGAAACTACTATATAGTACATTCGCGTTTTCAAAGACCCCCTGTTACATTCTGATCCCTTCCAAGCTTTTGTGGCAAATGCTTTACTGTCGAACAAAGTGTGTTTGTGATACGCTAAACCGATAGAGGGAATTCGCTCTCAGCAGAACCGCGTTGCAAAGAATTTGTAATTTTTTAGATGACAGCAAAAAAAAAAAAGAAGCAAAAAAGGATAGAAACACACACGGCACAAAATCTAAAAACTAGGAAAAGCTCAATTTGGATATTCGCCTCGCTCCCTAAAACAGTGATAAAAGTAAAAAAAAAAAAGAAGAAAGAAAAACATTTTCCGTAGTGATGACACACGCCTCACATTTTCGACTGCTTTAACACTTCGACCCGACGATCGTTCGTTCCGGCGAGACTGGCTACCCTTTTCTAATCGATTCCAGTTATATAACATGCTAAAAAATCCAATTTTTGCTGACAAAATTCTTTCTATTTGTAAATGTTCGCAAGTTGGATTTTAAGGGACCAAACTTTCCGCAGCTGAAAATGGACGTATCTACTATCTTTGGCTGTTCCTCAAACCAGCAAAGTTTCATCCAAATCGCAGCCGAATGTTCGCGGCTTCTCCTTGTTAGTTTCTAAGCATGTGCGCAGCTTCTTTGTACCGAAAATGCGATATATTTATTCTCTAGACTTTGGTACATTTTCTCACTAAACTACGACCTGCTTACTTCCTAAAGTTCAACGTATTTCGTCTGTGAAGTACGGAACGCTTGCCTTTAGCGTGCCGTGCGTTCTCTTTTGAAAGTGCAGATCGCTTTTCTTTAAGAGTTGAACGCGTCCCTTATCCAAATTTCATCGCTTCTATTTGTGCCCTAAAATTTCAGGCTTTCCCTCTAGAATTTTCTACAATTCTCCCTTTCTTTCATCTTAATACGTAAAAATTTGATTGAAAGTGTAAAATCCTGTATCGAAGCAAATTTTCTTTAAACCTTTCGAAACTTTCTATTTTCAGGTTCGGTATGTTGTCTGAGGATAACTTTGGATTTAAAAGTTTATCGAACATTCTCGATCGAATTTCATTTTATGAATTTTCGCTGTTTAGTTCAGTTCTTTAGCAAACGTTATGGTAGTTATTTTCTTCTTAAATTTCAACCAACTTCCTTTTTAAACTGCAATATACGACCCGCTTTAAAATTCATTTCCTCCCTTCAACCTTAAACTTTCTTGAAATTTTCAACCTTCGTTAAACACCTCTTCTTAAAATTCAGGAGCTGCTCCTCTCTTTTCAATATTCCCGCAGTCTTCTCGTATGAAAAATCGATACGCTTCTTTCGTAAACTTCCATCATCTTTTTGCCACCGGACATTCAAAGCTTCTTCAAAAATCAACTCTTCCCTCTTTCACCGAACTTCTCGACATATCCGTTCCAAAATTTTCCACGATATACTTTTCGCAAAGTGGAAACTAAGAAACTCGATCGGCCAGTGCCACTAAAGAAGCCTTCGTTGACCGAGGAATAATCGTTCATCGATTGAAATTTAAACAAATGCGCAACCATGATCCCGATAATCAGTAGAAACTGCTTCCGTGACGTAGTGTTCCGACTGGAAATCACTATGGTCGACTTTCAGCTCGTGAACGATTGCAGTAAAAAGAAAGAAAAAAAAAAAAAAAATAGAAAGCTACCACTTGATACGAGTACTGCACGAAACGCAGGAAAATACGCGTTTACTAATCGATTTGTAAAATAGCGCGGTTGCCTACGTGAGCTCATAAGAATTAATAATATCGTATCGTAATTATTTGTTTCATTAGCACTAGAAACTTAACTTTTTAAGAAACTATTAAATCGTACATGTGCTTTTGACTTACGAGAAGTACAAAACATACGTAAGAAAAACATTTCACTTGTATATTTTGTTGAAATAAATTTTCTTTGTGACTAGTAATATAAGTAATAGTAAATAAGGCGCATTAACTATCCCATTGTTTAAAAATTATATATAGAACGGCTAATTATTATTCATTAACAGCATCGTCAAGATATACGCAACGTCGAGCAACGTACGACGCTTCAACAGAAAGTCGAAAATTCGTTCAGTTAATTATCGAATTGATGAACAAAATTATTGAAAATACGAGAAAGAATCGTACGGTCCTGTTTGCCAAGAATTTGCACGAATTATGCAATAACGATCGATAGCAAAATCCAAAGAAGTATAAGATCCTCAAGGTTCTAGTATTATTCTAATTGGTGTCTCGACGTTTCGAATACTACAAGGATACTTGAAACTTATCATCGTCCATATCATAAATATGCATCTAGAACAACAGTGAATAATTGGTGAAGCGATAAAGGAAGGAAAAGGAACTCTATATCGATAAAATCTTTCTCCCATTTGAATTCCTTGAATGAGTAACGTTACTCGTTAGTTTAAAATTTGAAATTGTTAATCGATCAACATTTCGAATGCATCTCGCTTCGTTAAATCCACTCGCGATAGAAATGGGCTCGATGGCGCTCTTCGTTACAGGGTTAGACGTAACAGAGCGATCACGTAATCTTTCCATCGCATCGAGAGACAAGGTTCTGGTACTACAACAAGCTGCTTTTATCCGGGCACGTCTGTTGCGAATAAATCTTTGTTTCCTTCTCCTCGTGCATATGTATGTGTCTGCGTGTAATGATAATGCAGATCCTTCGACGATCTTTAATATACCAAGTTAATGCACGCGAAACGTTGTTACGTGAAATAAAACTCTAACTGTATGTAGTTCTTTCTTTTTTCTCCTTTTAATATCATATATTTAATCAAAGTAATTTCCATATTATTCAATGTAATTCGAAGAATCATTGGTTCTTGAATTCAAAAGTTCTTGAAATAAACCTGTTAGTATTCCAGTTTCTTTCCTAGCAGAGTCTGCCACTACAACATTTTAATTTTAACTTTCTCGAGCATTAAATTCGTAACAACTTGCATAATACTTTTTCCAAATTGAAGCTCGTATATAAAAATCGCACGAGCAATTACTCATGCAGCTAATCGAGATGCTCATATATTTGTGATTTATACCAAACGCCATTGAACTTTCCGCATTAGATTAAAATTCGAACAAAACGTAATTCGAGCGATACTTTACTAAAATGTTAAGATAAAATATGCACGATGAATTAACTGTACGTTATTTAATGCATTCTTACAAAACGAGAATGGGACAAAACTAACTTTGTATTACACAACGTCAAGAATAATTAACTTCACCATTAAAACCTTTCACGGTAAATAATAACCATCATAAAACACATCCAACAAGGCGGTACATTAAACATGGTTATTAGAAGATGTATATAACGTAACCAACATCAACGGCCGCATTATAAACGACAACGTTAAGTACTCTCTCTCTCTCTTTTACGGGGAAAACCCCGAAAGAAAAAAAAAGGGGAAAACGAAGAGTAGAGAACTTTTTTTCTTGATTTTTATTAAGGCCGAACTATGAAGCTATACCAAAAAATGTTACGCTCTAATAATCAGCGACAACAATAGATGGTCTATTTTTCATTTTTTGGCTTATTCCATGACCGAATTTTGCAATTGCAAGGTAAATATTAGGTCGTCCGAAAAGTTTCTTTCGTTTTATAAGGAAATAATAGAGTTATTCATGAACATAATAATATAAATAGAACGAAATGGATCATAGCTAATTCGATACAATGATATAAAACAGAAATTGTTGTTCATCTATTATCACCTTATGAAACGAAAGAAACTTTTCCGACAATCCAATAGCATACTCAGCTTGTCTCAAATATTCTTCGAGCTGAAATAATTTTACCTTATCAATGCTGCTCCTTTCTTATTCTATACAATTTTAGAGAACCTGAATGATAATGATATTTATCCATCAACGACAGCGGTATTTAAGGGGTTAATGTCCTGAATTCTATAAAAGCGTGTCGAATCGGGCAGCCGGAAATTCTTCGTGGTCATTATCTGTCGCGTAGACTTAAGAAACATTGCTTTATGGTTGCAGTTTGAAGAGTCACGTCGCCGGTATATGCGATGATTTACGAGGATGAACGCGATTATCGAAAGAGAAAAACTTGCTGAAAGGGTGGCGCACGAGGTCTGCGCATCGTCTGGAACGAAGATATCGAACTCGAGCGAGCAGAAATACCGATGTTTCTATCATCAAACACGTAACACGCGACGATACCATGATGGAACGAATGAGGGAAAAAATGGTAGGACGAAACCGTATTGCATTTTGCAGTTGAACTACTGCAGAATGAAAGAAGACAAATGGTCGTAAATGTTCCGAGGAAACGTTCGGAATTTCAACTGTCCGATTACGACACGTTTCTTAGGAGCACGATGACGGAAAAAGAATTTTTATGCCCGGGAACGCCGAGGGACATATTTATATGCACATAGTGATACGAAGAATGTTGCGGAATCTAGAACGGCAAGTAAAACATAAATAGGAATTTTTAAGTGTTACGTTGGTATTTTAAGAGTGTCGAGATAAAATAGTAATTAAAGGAAAAGTTTAAGATTGAAAAGAAAAGCGAATCTAAGACGCAATATTTTTAACTTGAAAATTAAGTCTTGTACGTTCCTATATTTTTTAAGCAGAAAATAAACAAAATTTTTAGGGTGTTATATTAGTATTTTGTAAATGTCGATTATTACAAAAGAGCGTTATGTAAAACTCTCGTAAACGAAGGTAAAATTCTTGCGAAGATGCCAACACGTGCATTCTCCAAACATTACCGAGTTGTTAAAATTAACTGGCTTTGCACTTCAATGAACGACCATTTCATTTCGAACGCATAATGGTCAATGAATTCAAAATATTAAATGTATTTAAATATTAGAATTTATCAAAATCGTTGTATGTAGTTTTCTCGCGGTTAATGTTTGTGCAACAAAATATTTATTATCTAGCAATGTAACACTATTGTCAGAAAACATTCACGCCAAATTGTAACCAGAATAAAAGCGTCCAACGATACCGGAACAGACGTATCATAAATCCAGTATATATCATTCAATGTACGTTCATAAAATATTCGATACCACCAATACGAAATTAAAACAAGTTTTATTAAATTTCCATATCTTTGTCAAGACAAATTTGTAATACAGCGCGAAATCAATGCAATCTATTATTAGTTTTTATGAATATTTTACAATCGTACAAGTTCCAGAGTATTGCTTCGTCAAAGATTCTATCGCAAAATAGACGAAATATATCAGAAATAAATTCCGAACGAATAAAAGACACTTCTCACAGATTTACGAATCGACTCGAGCACCGATACAACTCCAATTCAGAACACGCAATTTTTCGACGCAACACGAGATCAAAAAAAGTGTATTCCTATCAATATTTTACAATAACGCATTTACAATTCCAAAACAAAATTTCTCCATGAAAAATACAAAATTTCAAAATACAGCGAACGTGTACGTGTGTATCGTCTAGCTCCGATGAATAAAAGACGTCTCTCGTAAATTTAGGTATCGACTCTAACGATTTGGGTCACGTTTCTCAAAAAGGACATATTGCCCCATTAATTATTAACGAATTGCCAAACATCACGGTACAGGGTCCTTACCCTTGAACGGAGTTCAAAGAGAAGGGAGAGGAGAGGACGTTTAACGATCTTTCGCGAGAAAGAAGGGGCGCGCCCTCTTCCGAAGAAAGAATCCCAGTCGGTGCACTTCGCTCTCCAAACGAGATTGGTTGCTCTCAACAGAAGCCACCTTCCTGTGGTCGTCTGCTTCGAACGAGATGAAGGGGCGAATGGAGGAGCATCTTGCCTAATTGCCCAATGCTGACATAAACCGCTTCCCTTCCCTCGTCCGCGAGTGCTACGAACCGCTTCCTCGATGTCTTGCGAGAGAAGCGCAGGCCACTTTCCCGATGTCACAGAAGGAAGTCAATCAAGAGCTATAGAGGACGAGTTATGAGCGAGGGTCGACCGCGACGATCGGTCCATTTCCCGCGTAAAATTCGCGGAACGTTTCACAGAACCGACAGAAACTTTACCACCGGGATTAGTTCCCGTCCCTTTTACTATGACGCAAATTTGCTGACACTAACAGTAAGCTACTTCAGCTTAAAACAGGATATTCTGTCGAGAGGTCGACGTTTGGCGTAAAATTAGTATCAAACTTTCACATCCCTTACGAGACAACGTTTTTTTTTTCGAAATTTTCTAGTATACCATTTCATGGTAATATTATATATTCGTAGTAAGTAGACATTGTTTCTACAAGACGTGACTGTATTCCCAAAATTACGTACAAATCAAAATCACTGGTTTTATTCTTTATAATCGTCACAGTTAGACAAAACGGTATCTCATAACGCGATTGAATTGCTTTTCGAGAGACAAATCGTGAAACTTTGACAGAATTACTTTGTTATTTGACAAATTCTTTATCTTCAAATTCACACGCACGAATTTCATTTTTCAATTGTAAGATAAATTAAAGATATCATTCAGATCCCTGAGAATACATCTTATCGTAAACTTACGAAGTTCTAGAAACTTACTCTAATAGTTCTAATATGAATACAATAATATACATTGATTGTAGCTATAATTACGAATAATATAAATACGAACGTATGATTTGAAAATGTTGGTTCGACGAGTGGGAGAAGCTATTGAAATTGGACGTCATAAGTTTTTTAAAAAGCGCAAACAAGAATTTCTGTACAGACAAGTTTCCAGGAACTCGTTGGAAGCTTTCGTATCCGCCGTACCAGCATCTGCACTATATCAAATACGATAACCATCCGGAGTATCGTTCGATCGCATCAAAACGCTGCGTAATCATTAACCACGAATCTCGCAACAATTCCGTGCTCTTCCGTTGCACGAAAAAAAAAAGGTTCAAATTCAAGGAATTCCCTTTCGAATCGAATTCGATCGACCCGCTGTGAAACGATGAGAGGCGGTAGCGGAAAGAAAGCAACAACGAGGTGAAAAAAAAAAAGGAAAGAAGAGAAAAGGGAAGAGAGGAAAGAAAGAAAAAACGAATTGAAGCACGTGCGCTCGATGAATTCCTGCCAGAGTGCAGGGCTCGGGAAGCTCTCCAGGAACCCATCCATTCACCGATCCGGGTATTATAATTCAAATCGTGCGCATAGCCCACGAGCGTCTAATTTAGACGCGCATTGTGAATCCAATAGAACGCGATTCACGTATCGTGGCTTCAATTAAACGCGCGGGGTGGCTCTCACGGCGAAACCAAGTCGGACGAGCGTGCAATAAAGTTACCTATAACCCGTTATGCCGTACCGGACAGGACGAAACGTGGGATACGCTCGATATCGTAAAAACTGCCATAGGGAGAGAAGAAATGGAATACGAGGGGCAAAAGCGAAGCAGAAAAAAAAGGGAAAAATGTAGAAAGTAGGAGAGAAAAAAGGAAAATCGAATTTTCGTGGTCGGTATTGCGCGTGTTACGTCATTCCATTTGGAAATTAGGGAAATGCCAGGCGTAGCGAGCGTACGAACAGATGCTCTCGCGCGCACGCTCGCGGCCACCGCGCCGCGAGAAGAGAAGCCTCGAATATGCAGATACGAATTAGCGGTGCCGGTGCTATTTTCACATCTGCGAAATGCAGATGCAGCGTCAGAGAGGCATTGGCGCCGCTCCAAATCTTCGCTGCGCCCGGCTGCATGCTTGTACACGCGTGCGCGCCACCTTCGAGCGACGTGCGGCGTGTTGTTTTCGTGGCGTCTACCGAGTAACCCGAAACGAGCCTCTATTCCCTCTTTCGAAAAAGAGGCTGGAGAGCCCTTTTAACGCTGTTGAATCTCGCTCTGTGATCTCTCAAAGACCACGTGCTTTCAACTGATTTTTTTTTTATTTTTCGTTTCCGCCCTTCCTGTTTCGCTCTTCCCCGTCTTCTTCTTTTTGCCTTTTCATATTTCTGCTATTCGTGTTTGCACACTGCGCTCAGGTAGGCAGGTGTGGGCGAGGATGAAGAAAGTGGGCAATTCTATGTTTCGGTTGCGTTCCATAAAACATATAGCTTACTTCAAACAACAATTGGCAAATAAAATAGAAATATCGTACATGCTATATATGCTTGGTAGAATCATCGAAGATGATCTTGAGAAATGAACTACCGGGATGTAATTGAAATTGAAACAATAGAGTGCAGTTTGGAAAACAAATGGTACGATGAGTTTCTCTGAACTAAGGATCAAACATCTCGTTAGCAGAGATGACAGTATCTGTCTCGGAACATGTAATGAGATGACTTTACGATACAGCGCAGCTTCCTGTATTTTTCGTTCGCCATTCAGCAAATTTCCTTAGCAGGCCGACACTTGGTGGAAATTCGTTTGTCGGAGGTCGGTCATTGTTCATTTCCTTGCTAGTAAAGCACCATAAAGGCATATTCCAAAGGATCTTCTGGAATTCAGATATCGGATCTAAAGACTCGCGATACTTTGCAATGCCCACTTTTGATCTGGCGGAGTTACCCTGTTGCCAAGCGCCGTCCAACAGCGACCAGTTCCTTTATCTCCGCTTAAGGGTATATCGCGCTACAGTCGCACTGAAGGAAGGTGACCAAGAGTTGGTCGTCCTTCGGAAATAAGTCGCTAGTTGCTGGTTGTCATCCTTAGTCGTTACTCATCACCGAGTTCTTGTCATACCTAGTCGTCACTTGTCATAGCTAAACTAAATTACTTGTGTCGCGTAGTTGGTTCTCGTCGTCGCTAGTTTGCTTGACATCTTTAGACCTTAGCAATCGTTCCAATAATTATTTCCCGCAGCAGTGGGTGGTCCCTCGAACTAGTTAGTTTGTATCAACCGGACGCATCACGTACAAACGACCAAACAAACCCCGAACGATCACAACACTCGATCAACCACGGGGAATCAACGATCCTGAGATAAGGTTTCTTCTTTTAAGAAACATGAAACTGAAAACAAAATTTCGTGGTCTAGAGAATAAAAGATATTGACCTTAAGGCACAAGAAGACTATTTCTACTATGTTGTAATTTTAGGCGACCCACTTTATGTTTTCTGAATGCTTCGTAACTAACTATATATATGTGTGTGTGTGTTTGTCTGAGTCAACAGATGCATAAATTGTCATCAACCTAAGTTATGAAAGACTTCGTTGTAAAGACGAAATCGCCAAACGATCACATCAGATGTATTCTGACTTTTGGCACGCAAGGACTATATTATTCTCACAGTCTTTAAGTTCTGGGAATTCGTTAGGAAAATCGTATCGTCGCTTTCAAGGTACAAAAGATTTTTTAAATATCCCGTGTGATAAATGAGAACGAATTCTATGTAATTAGGATTAATATTATGCCAACTATAATTATACATATATATGTAAGCCATATAATTAATAAGAGTTTCATAATCCATTAATCGAATATGCAATCCTCGTCGATTAAAGGCTTCGCTCATATCGTTCGATGACTTGTTTATTTCGAAATTTTTGCCACCGGTCGAAGCATACTTGTCGCACGAGTTAAGAAATTTGGCACGAGAAAACACAACAGCATTGTCTTACTCAAATTGGCAAGTTTGAGCGAATCTGTGACTAAGAAATAAATATAAATCGTTAGACATTACACAAATTGCATAGATACATTCCAGCGAAGTGAAACTTATCGTTGACTTTACCAACAAAATTTTTAAACAAATCTCACAAATAGAAGCAAAATATTTCATACGTATTTTTTCAACTTGTATTTTATGTCTTCGCAGTAAAAGATTTTCTGATCGCAGTAAAAGAAAACACATTGTAATTAACTCGATGAATACACTAAAAAAGAAACTTTTTCGGATCTAAATCCCAAGTATAGAACTCCCGACGTTGTTTGAAAACAATGAAGTTTGAGTTGCATCTCTTATCCAACGACGTAGATTGACGTTGATCCCTTAACATTGCACGTTGATGCTCGGCGTTTTATGCTCACATCGTGCGCGCCTGGATCCGACAATGTTTTAAAACGCTTCGCAAGAAGCTTCTTCGTGTTTGAAAGCGAATCAATATCAAAATCGTTTCATCGAACGGTGAAATATTAAAGTCGAGCAACTGAAAAGTGCATACCAGTCCGATGAACGTGGAAATACTTTCCCATCAACGCGACGTTGATTGCGCAATAACGGCAGAGTCGAAATTATACGAGTGATAATTCGATACTAACGATTCGGGCATTAGTATTTAAATATTCCGACTGTTTGTGTATTATTACCGAAATGCAGCTGCGTTTGCATATTTCCGGCGCTCGAATAAAATAAATATTACCATTGCAAACGTTATTGTTATCAGTTACATTTATAATAAATGTTCAGAATGTTTTAATTCAATGTATGCGTTAATTGTTTCGCGCCGAGCTACCCAAATTAATTGACATTCTTAAATCAACACAGAGAACAATTTCATTGAATTTTAAGTTTAAACGCTAAAGCTCTTTCCTTTATTCCTAATAATGTTCAAGATACCTGTGAAATATTTTAATCGAATACGTTAACCCCTTTCGTGCTCCATGTTATGTATACACGACATTGTACTTTGATAATTAATTAATTAATTAAATTAATTAAATGACAAATATATTTGTTTCTGGTAAAACTGGTTTCAAACTTTAGTATTAGGTTGTTTGAAAAGTGTCTTTCTTTTATGGACACATCTTTTACAACGACGCATCTTTATACAAACATGAAACCTAATCCGTCGAACGTTGCGATCTTTATTTCGATAGAACAAAATGGATCATACGTAATTCGATAAAATAATATAAAACGGAAAATGTGCATCAATTATTTCCTTATAAAACGAAAGAAACTTTTCGGACGACCTAATATGTTACGTATTCTTTGCAAAAACAAGTATCCATAATAATTAACAAACAGAACTATTCTTCTCATAGATTAAAGAAAATTAGACCCTTTCAAGGTTAAATTAGATATCGAATAAGTAAAAAATGTGTCAAATTATTTTTTCCACTTTTTTTTTTTCTAGATTAGAAATACCATTCGCACGACGTATGATAGATTTTTAATCAGGATAATTCCATCAAGATCCTTATTATAGAGAACTCGACAATTTCAATATCGTTTAACAGATCATCGAGCCAAACTTTAAAAATCTCGTATTTCCCTGTCTTTTCTATTAGCGTTTAAAACTCTCTTCGAATTGATTTCGCATATAGATGTCTACGTTTGCTTTTGCTCCATTAGCTGACTGCGTATATGCTGATATACACACGGGAAATAATCAAAGAGCTTATTTATACCACGTAACGATGACGGCAGCTGCCTTTTCGAGTCTAACAAGGCTCAAGACGCGATTTACGAGAAAAGTAAATCCTTGTGCTTTACACCTCCCATAATTTCGCTTGTTTCATGAGCTGATGTTCGTACAAAAAAAGAAAAAAATTCAGGAAAACCTCGTTTATTCAAACATACTGGAAGACGAAATAGTTCGAATAACTGGGTAGTTTCGACAGTTTACTAGCATCTCTCTCAGCTCCTATTACTTCGGATATTGCTGAGACTAAGATTAATAATAAAATTAAGACATCCTACAGAATAATTTAGCAATTAGTAATATTAATAAACTAACAAGTTGCAAGGTGTAGATCATAAACTTCTCCTGGACAATTTCATAATCTTTTAAATTTCCTCGTAGAATTGTTGAACTTGTTACCTCTGTGCAAGGATGCTTATTAATATCGGTAACTTGTAATTTGTAGCTTGTTAAGTTTCACTAATATCACGTAACTACATATATGTTTGCAATATATATCTTGCAAGTTCTATATACATTTTCAGATTTGTTTCAAACTATACCATAAATCACGACAGTCTTTTATAGTAAGCGTTCAAATACTTTCGTAAGCCACTGTAACGAGAATACCAACTTTTCGATCGAAGTGAACCAGGTCTCAAAATATGTACTCATGGCATGTATCTGAGAATTAACTCAGTGCGAATAAACGAGATTCCACTGAACCCTAATGTCTTAAACCTTCGTCACACCGATTACCTTCCTTAACTTCCTTTGATTAAATGCTTTAGGGTAAGCACCCACGAAATTAGGGGTGTTAAGCGCTCCGGGGTTAATCGAACGCGGTTGCATATTGCTCAAGCTGGAATTACAAGCGACAATATCCAGCTTACGGGCAGACGTCGTAACCTCTCTTCGATGTCAGAGACGTTGGTCTCTGGTCGACGATATCCGACGCAAATCCAACTATAAATATACGAATGTATGGCTCTTGAACGGAATCGACTCTGCCGCCGTTATAGCGGATTCTTCTGGGACCAAGCACCCCGCTTACCATTCGATACCTAAACCAAATACTGCCTGATTATGTCTGACGCTCGACTATGTTTCCATAAAAAAAGAAAAAATCCCCGTGTCGCGTTCCCATGACAATACGAGCCTCGATACCCGATTAAATCGAGAATATCGAAAACGGAGTGGCGTTCCATTTATAACGAAAATAAATAAAATGAAATTTCCGTAGATCAAAACGTACTCTTTCTGTTTAGGACGAAAACTCGACAGTATCTTTCGAGACGTTAAGAAGATTTTTAAAATCGGTCGGGAAAGTAGGTGAAATAGATATGTGGAAATATATCGTTTTACCTTCCGCGCTTTTGTTACTATCTAACGTAAAATCGCGGAGACTCTTCAGGGATTAACCTACATATTTTTGCGATATTTTTCAAAGCGTTTTATCTTGAGTATAGAAATCTGTCTTTATTTCGAGCTTATAAATTGAATATATCAGTTTCCTAAAAATGACCAAGCGGACCAAAGAATATCGAGTAGTACGACGAATGCAAAGTTACTTTCCAATCGTTTTGTCCGAAATATTACGGTTTAACAAAGCTGATAACGGTGATTTATAGAAGTGTACACCATCGTAAATTAAACTTTCAGTGAAAAATTAAATTTGACCCATTTTAAAAAGAAGGACGCGTCGAGAAGAGAATAAGGGAAATGTACAAAATGTTTGCACAAGATAAAGCCACAAATAGAGGAGGTTAAAAGTGATGTAACCAGTACAAAATGGCAAAGCATTTACCCGGTGGTATCCGATCAAGAGCAAGCAAGCTCGCCCGTATTTTCTCGGCAAGCAGATTTGTTTCGAATCGATAATGCTAATCGGTTATAGCTCCTGCAATATTTCTAACGCAAACACGATTTCGCGTAAGTATCAAAGGATGTAAACGCACGAGCGCTGTATAAATACATATTTCACGCAATGTTGATAACCTAAGCAAGTGCGTTCATCATGCTTCCAATGTTTTACGTAACGTAATCAGCTTACACCGATCAGTCTTCGTTCGATTTTAGGGCGTAGCCCGATTTTTACGGCTATGAATCGATAATGATTTTGAATATATGCGTAAGCTTCATATAAATGTACAGTAAAGCGATAAATATTAGGTTGTCCGAAAAGTGTTTTTCTTTTACAGACACGTCTTTTGCAACGACGCATCTTTATACAAACATGAAACCTAATCCGTCGAACGTTGAGATCTTTATTTTGATAGAAGAAAATGGATCATACGTAATTCGATAAAATAATATAAAACGGAAAATGTTGTGCATCCATTATTTCCTTATAAAACGAAAGAAACTTTTCGGACGACCCAATATAAATTTACGATCAAGTAAAATAAGAACTTCTACTAGTTGTATCTACAATTGAGTTCGTCGACTAATAAGTTTTAACAACTTTGCTTACCAGAACGAACGTCCAGAGTTTTAAGCATTCGCCAGGTAGACAAAATCTTAATTTTAGAAGCCTCTTACCTGCAACAGAAAGAATTTTAAATATTAGAATGCGGTTATAACTAAACAGATTCAAAATTATTCCAAATGTATAACTAAAATATAAATAAAATATAAATATAAAGTATAAATAAAACGAGACACGATTAATTTCTCAATCTTGGGTTGAAATATTATTATTTTCTAATTGGGTTTAAATATTATTATTTACTGCTCAGGCACATCGAGAATAATAAAGATTTCCTCCTTTCAAAGTGGATTTGATGACACTAAACAAGCAGAATAGCCAGCTCGTATAGATTCGTGCCTCCGAATGTTGATGTTGATGTTGATGTTTGAGAAAGCGAGACTGTATATATATAATTAACAATAACGTGTATTCCCAGACAAGTCAGATACAGAGACTCGCAATCGGTGACGATCGCAGTCGGGCCTGCGTCGAAAATTTTTACCTACGTTATTGCAGTATCGTGGACGAAAGGCCTAAGAGATACCGGCCGAACCATAAACAATGTCGCGAAAAAGCCCAAGTGCCGACAGGCCCAACAATGTATCGTCGATCCTGCAATCGAATAATTACGCGGAAAAGGCCTACGTGACCCTGGCCTCTAGCGGTTGCGGAACACGTGCGTGGTCGGGCTAAGAGAAAAGACAAAAGGATGCTGAGGGAAAAAGACGAATTAACAGTCAGTGTTAGTTAACCCATTTGCATCATGGCCCTACTTAAGAGGACTGGTCCCTATCACCGCGCGCGGTCGGTCGTAGGTGCAGTAAACGACATGCAAATTCTTCATGGAGTTTATCGAAAATTTACTGTTCAAAACAATTGGTAGACAACGTTACTTCGCAAACATCGCATCTTACATTCTTTATAACAGAGGAAAAAAGAGAAAAGTAAGAAATTAAATCATATTATTTCTCATGGAATTCTTTAAAACGGTCAATACAATAAACTGATATAGGCGAGATGCTGACAAACGGGTCAAACGTGATCTCTCATACCTGAAGAATACTTAGCGACTGATAGAAGACAGATAGAAGACAGTCGTCCGATTGCGTAATAATCCGCGCTTGGACGCAAATGGGTTAAGAAATCAGAGAATGTTAGTTGAGAAGTCAGAGAGTGCGAACTGCGTTGTCGAGAGAGTGTGGTCCGCGTGAGTGATTGCGTTGGAACCGTGGTGACGAGAGTTGCAAATTAACTATTTACTTGTCTTAATTATAGTACGTTATTGTATTTAGTTCACGTTAAACAACCATAGTTTCCTGTTTAACCAACACCTGTTTAATCTAAATTAAATAAACTAATAGTAGTAAGATCCTACGTTACAATTAAACGCACGATTACGTCTTACTCTCGCTGATTTTCGCACGCTGTGATTCGAGAAACTGTACGCAACGTCTGTACGATTCGCAAGGGCGCTGCCGGAATTTTGCGGAATCACGGCATCTGAACTCACAGACGAGAACCAGGTAACCTGACTTTCGTCGCGACACTCGGACTACTCGGGCGAAAATCGGAAAAGCAAGTATTGTTCTAAGAGTTCGGCTCGTTGAAATACAGATGTCCGGTTCTTGGGAAGAAATACAACACTGGAGAACGAAGCATAGCGATCAACAAACTCCAATGTCGAATCTTATACGAGGAATTATTGGAACGCGCGAGAATTACGTACGCGACGAGCTATCGGCAGCGTTCTTCTTCGTATTCCACGAAGATTTGTTGTCCGTTGGGCGACGAATATCTCGCTCTGTACGTTATAGTACGCGTTTGATTTACTAATATCCAAAACACAGAGCAATATCCATTATATAAATTCCAGGATAAATTCTACAATACTGAGACGGTGCACGATATTCAAAATATACCTTCAAGAAAACATATTTTATGATCCTTCGTTTATCATAAAATATTAAATTGTCCGAAAAGTTTCTTTCGTTTTATAAAGAAATAATAGACGCACAATGTTTTTTATTTTATATTAGTTTATTGAATCATGCACGAATAATAGAGATATAACGAAATCATACGTAATTCAATAAAATAATATAAAACAGAAATTGTTGTTTATCTATTATCACTTTATGAAACGAAAGAAACTTTTCGGCCAATCTAATATGTCTACGAATTCTAAGTTTATTTACAATAAAAATTCGATATAATTTTGATTCTTCAATAATCCAAAATATAATATATGGCTCGTTTGACTATTACGTCGTGCCTCCGTGTTCCACAACGGTTTAATTCGCGTTAATATCACCTTCAACACCCGAATTACGGATAGAAGAGACGCTTCGCTCTACAAACACGGAAGTAAGTCCTCGCGATGGAACGAACGTATCGGTTCGTCCAATGAATTTTCACCTTCTGCTCGTGGCAAGAAGAGCTGTCGATCGTAAAGTGCCGGATCGCCGGCTAGCATTGACCTTCTTCGCTTCGGATCGAGGGGAAATCGATGCGCGCGCATCATCTCGAACACTCGAGGGGCATGAACTATGCCCTTTTGTCACTTTCGCGGCCCAAAGAAGTCGTCGAGCATCGGTTTATAACGAGGCGACCTCCTAACTGACCTAATCCGTGCTAAGTGGCATGCTCACTGTCGCATGCGTGGTTACAGTGTTCGTTAAATTTTTTTACGCTCGCAGGTATTCAAATATTGAAGCTTTCAAAACGCTTATGTAGACTGTGATAATAAAATAAATATATTTAGATTTCTCTAAGAGACGCACAGTCTGCCAAATGATATTCAATTGGGTTAAAACATAGAAATACATTCGAATCTAGTTATATATTTTAGTTGGATATTGTTTTTAATATTAAGCAGTATTATTGCGCGATTCTAGACCAGTAATATTCACCTGTATACTTAATGAAATGAAAATCCTGATCTACTTTAGAGTACTATTTCGGTTCTGTAAAATATTCATATCCGCGATATCGTCCAACTTGGGGGCTGACTTTACGATATGTGTCCTGACCCAAATGCAACCTTTATACGACGTTATAAATTAGACGACATGCAAATGGACACTGATCACAATTTTCTCTTCCCTGTGTATTGTGATCGGCATAGGAATTTCTGATAATAGGGAAACGTAAGTCCAGTAAAAGATTCGAGGAAAAATTGAGGGATGAAAATACACTTTAAGCATCGAAGTTAAAAAAAAAAAAAAAGAAAGAAAGAATGAAAAGTTCCTTTATATCCTGGAAAAATATCGAGTAACTCGATATACGCAATTATGTTCGTTCGCACCGACCCTACGCACGAAGTGAAATTTTATTACAATATGAAACTGCAGAAATTGTTAGCAATAATACTAGAACGTGAAATAACACATAGACTAATTATTAGAACAAACAAAGCATTTCATTTATGACTTTCAAAGGCTGCCAGCGGTACACCGCACAGCTGTTATAATATCCAATTATTGTAAATTTACGTTTAATATTTTTCGGTTGCTCAGACTTGTTTAGCTATTTTTCCTGTTGCATGCGTTTAACTCGATCGTGATACGTTTCAAATAATCTCTAAAACACAACAATAATAGACTATTCTGACTACCAGCGTCACTATTGTTTTGACAAGACAAAGATAAATCATACGTCTATTTTATTTCATTGCACCAGTTACAGCGATAAAGAAATAAAGCAACAGTCGATAATGTAAATGTTAGAATCGGTAGATTAAACTCAAAAACATGAAAATAGGTAAACTAACGAAAATAGTTTTAGAAGTCTCAATCGAGAAATTTCGATCAAAAAATTTTACCTAAGTTCTATATGCAAGATAATTCATGAGTTAAGGATAGAAAAATTAGCTCCTAAATGGAAATTGAATAAAAAACGAAGGATAATACGTCGACAAAATATATACGATGATATACGATGAGGAATAATACGCGTTCAGAGAAGCTCGTGAAACGACCTAATACATAAAATAATGCTGTATACCAACTGATTACGTAACTGTTATCCTTAACTCCAAAACAGAATTACACTCGGTCCCATACACGTTACAGTAGACGAATACCGAAAACTAATTCTTTCGAGTAGCTTAATAGCGTAAATTGCGCGGAATAAACCCCATTCTGTTCTCGTACAACGGCGATTATTGTTGTACAATTGGCAGAAGCCTTTCTGAATGGTAGGCAACTAGAGCGTTCCTCCGATTATATTAAATGCTAGCTGTTGCTATGTTTGCGAGTTGAAGCGTAAGCAGCCGGGCCAACCACAGGATTGCGGCAGCTTCTGATTATATTGACGGATTAGCATAATATACGTCCATAGTTGCCTCGCAAAGGATTTAACTTTCAACCCCGCAACCGGTGAGACTGCCAAATTGCACCTTATTATCTTAATTTTCAAGTGAAAAGCATGCGAAAGTGTAATGGCAAGCCACGATGCATCCACTACACGCCGCGGATAAACAACCGCTACACGGCTTATTTTGGCAAGCGTACGCAGCCCCGTTGCATCGTCCTGGCGATCCTCTCTTAAGATTCTACGCTGAATTTATGGCAGCTGTTAACACAACAACACGATATCCTGCCACCGTTTTTTTTTTTCTACTCCTTCTTCTGGTTGTGTTGCATAATTTGAACAAAAAGATGGATATGACGAGCAAGCTGATGATGCATGTAACGTTGATTTATTACACGTTAAGATTTTTATATTTTATCTTGAGCTTGATAGAAAAACAGAAATTGAAGAGATGCTGCACGTTGTAGTTAATAAACTAGAGATCGTTTCTTAAATTTCACATATGCAAATCGTATAACACGAGCTTGCAATGAGTTGCAGTTTAGCATTTTGCGATGACATATTTCACCATCCACGTTGCAACGCCACGAAACGATTTATTTTGTGAAAAAGAGCTTCATCGATGTGCAAAAATGAATGCATTGCGTGAGATTTGAAATTTCGTCGAACGTAATTTTGTAAGTGGTGGAGTATCGAATGTCTGAAGGTGGCAAGGATTTATGAGAGTGAAATGTCTGGGAAGAGGACTTCGAATCGGATATATTGTTGGAATTTTTTAACCGGTGGCAATTTCTAAAGAGACACGTATCAAGTAGAGGAAACTCGCAGAATATTTTGGAAAGAATTCTTTACAAGAAAACTTCTTATAAGAACGTTCCTTACCAGTTTCTCTTAGCGATAAATAAGTTCCGGAAAACATAATAAAAACTGAAAGATATGAAAGAGGTAGTGGACGAGCGAGCTCAAGAAAAGAGAGTTTAACTTCGAAAAAGGAATTTTGAAGATTGAAGCAGATGTAAACTTCAGTTAACTACGTTGAACTTTAAGTAAACTTACTTTTCTAAACATAGTACTATCCGAAATACGTAAAAATCCAACAACAGCCAACTTCTTAGCCGTTATCGCGTAAATCCATAAAGAAGAAGCTACTGTAAACATTAATTCCAAACAAGCACGGAACATTAACCACCTGTGTGTAAAATCGCTCCGATCCAGTCGGACCTTTTTTACGCGGGAATATTAAATTTGCAAAAAATTTGGCGAAATTGGGATACCGGGTAGAAACGAAAAATCCGCACGATCGGGAGAAAAATGATATTTGGACACGACCTCTTTTTCTCCAAGTATGAAACATGATTTTCAATCTGCAAAAGTGGCTCTCTATTTCCCCGAAATGGCAAACTCGCACCCTTCTTCCTATCAGTCAGAGATATTAGGCTAAAAGGGGTCGAGGTCTCTTACGGAACAGATGCTTTCGCAACACAACCATCGGACGAATTAGTTTCCAAAATCGCCGCGTTTCAGGTACCATCAGGTATAATATAAAACATATTGTTCGAAATATAAATTCACCGCCGTTGCGAAGAAAACAATCGTTAATTCCATGTAACGGGGGAAAAATAACCGAGTACGATTTTACAGAAATTTGAAAAACCAACTGCCTGTTTAGTTGTTTCCATCATTACAAATCTTACGAGGCGAACGAACTGGACTCAGTTCGGTTCGTTCGATGTAACGAGCCCTTTCGTAATAATCGCTCTATTATGCGCATCCATTGTTGGCTGAATTGCAAAGCAACTTGATTCCTGCCGGAATAAAACAATACGAATCGTAAAAGACAACGTTCTTTCGGTCATAACTCTAGCCGGAACTTTAGCTTTTCTGTATAGGATAATTTGATTACGACAACGCATCTACTTAGTAGCAACTTGTCAAATTACCGTGAAAGAAGCGCAGTAATTTGTTTTTTTGCTCGAGCACGCTAGATAGGATATGATGATCTTTTTGTATTCATATCCGGACTCTTTCGTACAATACACTGCTAACTAATGTCGACGAATTTACAAATTACACGTTGTAAGTTATACACGTGTAGACCTCAGTTGCACAAACAGCTTCTACAATTTCTACCATGGCGACTTGTAATTTGTAGAATTCTCTTATAGAACTTATTTGTTGCGTTATTTATTTGCTGTTAAATTTCTTATCGCTGATCGATCATTGACATTGGTAACTCGTAGTTTCTAGCTTGTGGAAGTTTATTAATAATACAAGTTGAACCGTGCAAGAAGTGGAAATCCTGGTTATATCGAGTTACCCTACTGATCATCGTCCAATTTTTCCTCGCGTTACTTATAATCACTCTTTTTCAAGTATTTTAAATATTCGTTCACTAAAACCAAATACAATTCGTTCAGTAAAACCAAATACAATTCGTTCACTAATACCAAAGAAAGAGCAAACGATAGAACGATCAGATCTAACGAAGCGAGTCCTATCTGTGCGATGAAAATCGATCGTTCGAAGTGCATCGAGCACGAAGAAGTTGGAGGTTCAGCAACAATTGGTAGGAACACGATTGCGTTCTACTCGAAGACGGCTCGAGGAACAATGACCGGTTGACTGACTCCGTATCAACGTTCTGCGGTAAATGGATGTAACCTGCTCGAACAGTAGCTATTACATTATATGGGATTTCTGGGCTTTGAAAGGCAAAAACTAGAACCCAAGCAGCGGCGCTATTGATTCCCGAATACAAATGGGTCTTTCAAGAACACACTTCTGATCGACCTCCGCGTACAAATCGTCCAAATAAGAAAGTTAATGGGCTCAATCGTACAGTGTAATATTGTCCCTTCGGGGAGGCAATCGCTTTCCACGATGGAAACTAAGAACGCAATTCGTGAACGTCGCGTTTAGTAATGCGAAATATTTGCACTTGGAATCGGGTCCTAACTTTCCAACTCCTTTCTTTTTGTACGTTATCCTCTTCAAGTACGTTATCATCCGCAAGAAACGGTCCAGCACTCGGTGCGACCGATTTAATTCACCAGCGCCGGGTCATTCCACTTCGTTTGAAATCCGTGATCCGCTGTTTTCCACTTCAACCCATCTCCATTGTCATTAATACAATTTGTACGAACGACGAGCTCGTCAAGGGGAAATGAATAAAACTGTCTGTACTTTTCGTGGAGATACAATTATTTTATACTTGAAATTTTGAGAAGGAAAATCTCCAACTATGAAAATACATGTACCTGCGAAATCGAAGGATTAAACGATGCAAACACGAGTTAGAAGTGAATGTTTTTAAGGTTTCCAAAAGCAGATACTAATTTTTCAATGTCCCAGTAGGGCACAGCTTTAGCTCCATCGTCGTTATAATTATAAAGACTGAAAGAAAATAAATTACTCCAGCGTTTACAGAGTTTAGTACCATTTCAGGGTTTATTGTCGTTATTAACTTAATCTTTCGTCGTTTTGTCATTTACGTTGATTAACATGTAAACTCTGCAATTACTCAAAACTGTCAGCTATGAATTTCTACTTCAACGGCTTCGACTTTTATCTTTGATTCGTATATTTACAGAAATTCGAGTAAACCGAACGACAATTTACAGCTATTTTAGTAAAATAGTAAATAAATTAGCAGAAAGCTATTTATAGTATGCAAATTAAAGACGTTGCACTTTGAGAGGAATATAAATCGTATCTAAGAACAGTTGAAATCGTTGCCAGCGTTTAACATTCTCTAAAAATAAATTTAATCGGCGAATCTGCGAGAATTGATTATACCATTAAGCTAATTAGAAAATAATAACCGGATCGCGTGTTATTAGTAAGCTTTTTGTTCAAGCTAATCGCTGCCCTATTTTGGTAGTATGCATTTTGCGCCACTTGCACAGTACTTAAGCTAAGAACTTTGTTTAACATCGTATAGGGAGCTCTTGAGCCTCGATGGACGAACTTGACGTACCGAATACTAAACTCTGTGAATTTGATGGTCGAATTACCTTTCCAAAACCCGAAGGATTCTCCAAATTTTCATAATGCAGATATATTCCATACAATTCCCGAAAGTATCGTACTACAAGCTTTTCGTAGCTAAGCGACGCTTAGCAATTTACTACCATAGAAGTATAAATCTTCTATTTGAAAATAATTTATTCGTACGAAACCGCAATCTGGGATATGAAAATTTATCAAAATTTAAAGAATTACATTACGTGTACTCTCTAATAAATTAAGCTGTAAAATCCTTAAGACGTCTTCTACCAACCGATCCTTTAGTCTCAAGAATCCTTTACTCTGATGTGTACGTGTACTGGTTTGTGTTTGTCGGACACCTGGCACTTTTTTTATACGAGTACACTACACAATCTTTATGCTTTTACCCTGGATGCGGAATTATTGCAAGTAAGCCATGATCAGACGAAGGATTTCTCGCCCGTATAGCAGACGTTGTGCAACCACACACACACACACATATCCACGACTTATCTTATCATATTCCTATTGTATCATGCTATATGCGGAGAAGATAGAAACGAACATGTATTATACGCAGGCTTACGAAAGTATCCCAACACTCGTACATACTTTTTATGAATCCATCATACGCGTTATACGAAATACGAAATATTCTGAAATCTCATCAACGCTGTTACGAAATATTAGGTTGTCCGAAAAGTATCTTTCTTTTACAGACGCATCTTTATACAAACGTGAAACCTAATCTGTCGAACGTTGTGATCTTTATTTCGATAGAACAAAATGGATCATACGTACGTTTCGATAAAATAATATAAAACGGAAAATGTGCATCCATTATTTCCTTATAAAACGAAAGAAACTTTCCCGACGACCTAATAATCGCACGACATTCAATTACAAGTATTTCGCAGAAATCACAAGCCACCGCGTTACTTGCAAACGTAACTAGAATCACGGCCGTGTTCTATAAAGTTCCAGGCGTTCTAAACGTTCTATAAAGGTCCACTTAAAAGTAAAATAGGCACGAGAGCAGTTGTCGTCAAGATAGGAGTGGACATACAACAGCAAAGGGTTAATGTTCTCGTTATCAAGCTGTCGACGCGATACGTGCTATAGGAAGTATTAAAACTTCTTTATAAGGCACATTCAAAGTGATACGATTAATTATCACTGTCTAACGAACAATTAATTATTCCATCTGATATGGAACTCGATTCTCAAGACTTTGATTAATGATTCGAATACGTGTTCATTTAGAACTTACTTTAACAGCTTAGCCAAATATACGTTAAAAGGATTATTATCGAAATGTCTAGATTATCAGGGACGAAAATTAATACCATTGTACCGGTAGAAATAAGGGAATGGTGCTATCGTTATCAAGCATCACAATGCAAGCAGTAGGAAACATTAAAATTCCTTTTAAAGCGATAACATCGACCGCTGTTATTGGGCCTTGCATTCGTTTCCTCTAATATCTATCTGATAGAGGAAATGAATTTTTATGTTCAGATAGAAGTTGCTAACAGTACCCGATTTACGTCGCAAACTAAGGAAAATTGTATCTGCAAAAATCTAGCGAAATTCTCCTCGCGGTTATGCTGCTCGTTAACTTTTGTAGCGTTATCGAATCCCTCGCTTCGAATTTATTTATTTCGGAGAATCCTCGCGTGACCAACGTTTTATCTTTCGTGTACTTCTTTCTAATTTATAATCGGCTGGATTTGGATGTATCAGGAATCAAGAGATAGCATAATGTCACCAGCCATCGTTAATAACTAACTGAAAGTGAATTATACTGAACCGCTAACTATCTCGACTAGTAACTATCTTGACGTTGAATAATTCCAACTTTCATAACTGTCCCTTCTCGAATCCTAATCTGTTACTCGTATCGTTTTTTGATCAGCAACCTTCACTGGCGTCTTTGGAACGATTACTGTCATCCTTAAGATGATTAAGTCAATAATGGCATATTTCTGACTATTAATCGTTGATAGGCAGATGATGATGCGCCGGTAGAATATTTAAAAATGTACAGAATGAATACAGAGATTCATTTTTGTAGTTATACCCGTAAAATGATGAATTCATACAATCAACCACATTCTCCTAATTATCTGAGATAAATATTGCTCGATTTAAAAGAGCAGTAACGGAAACGTTACACGGTACGCGGTATCAGACAACGCAAAAGCGAACAGTTTTCTCGGGACTGGCGATATCTCGTTGCGAGAGAACAGTAGTAGACAACGTTGTTAAACATTCGAAACTCGGTTCCATCTTAATAAAGTAATTAAAACACCGCAACATAATTCTGTTACATCTTCAGCGTTTCGAGTAAAACCCGACCGAACTTCCAAAACAATTTCAAGCTTCAAAACGTATCTCTACCGGCGCGTCAAGCGCAATCCACCGTGATAAACCAGAGTGCAGCATCTTCGAGTTACGTTCAACTTCATGACGCAGGTCCATCCTGGTGCAGACTGGTAAATTTCATAAACGTAGAAACGATCCAAGGTGAGCGGGGGTCACGGTTGCGAATTCGACGAAGCGAGGCAACGCTCTGGTATTTATAACCGGCGGTGGCACGTTTCTGAGAAACCGACACAAGGGACCACGTGATGTAATCGACGTAATCGTCGGCGGATGTCAGCCACGACGAGTTTGTCGAGCGATGACGGCCACAGTACGGGATAGGCTGCAGCGTTGCGGCTGTGGCTTCATGCCAATTTCTTCCTCTACGAAAATAGGTGGAGGTCGCAGACCAGAGACGGTTTCCTGCCTCGTTGCCAACCTATAGTCAGTGTCATGAAACCGCACAAATGACCGATCGATGCACGCCACTCTCATCTCCACTTTGCCTCCCGCTCGCACATCGTTTCACTCTGGTCGTGCGTCGCGGATTTTCGTCGCCTAGATCGACCATTAATAATATACGTCGGAAAAACCCTTCGCCTACGGATCCAACGCTAGACATTGTCCGCGTACGTTTAATTGTAACTGATAGGGTCGCGTTAAAAGGCGACGGGATCCGAGAAAATTGAAATTAATGAAGCCTCGATACGTCCGCGTTTTCGACTACGTTGCCGTTTTCCAAGTTTCAAATCGCAACGTAGGACGTAACGATGTTATTTCACGATATCGAGTTCAGGTATCGGAAGTTGCTTGGAAGCTTCGAAAATTCGTTCTACGATAGAAAGTTTGGAAAATGTGGCAATCCATGGATATTAAGATCGTAGAATGTCTTTGATTTTGAAATAAAAATAGGAGAGCGTAGGCGAGTAGAATATACAGAACGTGTGTGAAATTTGTAGCTGGTTGTGTAAAATTCGTGACACGATTTTTTGACAAGACACGTATTTTATAGACACGTTCATTGTTTTTGACAAGATGTGTTTTAATCACAAGATTGGGAATTTATCGGAGAGCGATGGTTTCACCTTTTTGTACCTTATTGCAGTATCAGAGAAATTTTAAAACGTTCCTTATAACATACATAATACGTTCGTAAGATGCGTGTAAAAGTATTCGAATACTTTCACGAGCAGTCGCGCATCTTTCTATAATTTTATTATTAGACGATATAAAACACGGTTGAAGCAGTTCCATTTATACGATATTTCAATTTACGATAGGGTAAATTTTGTTATAGGATGGTTTACAGCATACGACGAATGTGAATATTTATCGTACGCCAATCGGCCTGAAATTTATATTAAACTGTCTCCCTGAAATTGCGGTGGATTTAAAATCTAGCTGGCCGTTACCGTCCCTCGGTAAAATTTGGAAGCTCGGCCATCGATCTCGTACAAATTTTTGCAAAATTCGTGCCGACGCGTTGTTCAAACGAACGTTAATAATTTTAACCGGTACCAGAAGCAAATGGAGAACCTTCGTGTAAAATGCAATAAGTTCTGCAAGAACGGTTCGAATTTGCCTGAAAAATGAGTAAGTCGAGCGCGTACACTGGAAATGAAACGAGTAAACCGCATTTTTTTTTTTTTTTTTTTTTTTGACAAGTGTGTCGCGTATCGCGGAATAAAATAAAATCCAGCTACACGCAGGGATAGAGGAAGGTTAACAACGAAAAAGTGTGTCCATGTGGGATTATCAAACGTCAACGAAATCTAATTTCCATGACCGGTGATATTCGCGTAACACTATTTGGAAGTGCCCGGATCCAGCCAACCAGATTTATTCCATTAAAGGGCATTCCCTGGTTCCTTTTTCATTTTATTCACAGCGAGTCGCTTCGAACCAGAGAAGCTGCGAATCATTTTTCCCGTTTTATCCCTGCAGAATTACTTTTCAGCTGGATTCCATCGAGAATGAATCCCGGCGGGAAATCAGCGCGTAAAAGCTGCTTTATTAACTTTATTCAGAAATATTGCATTAGCTTTATCCCGAATGTATTAGAAACACGAACTTAAATCGTTAAGAATCGTTAATAGATCGAAAATAACGCGATTACAATCGAAAATTGTAGCAGGATTCGTTTCGTTAGCAAACCCTAGCGATGAAATTTTAAAAGTATCGCCAACGCGATACTGTACGCGAAATTCAGTTTGGATTACAACGTGGTAAAGTAATAAAAAACGATTGGGGTTAGGTTCGTGCAAATAAATTGCATTTCGAATGTCAACAAAATTCAAAGGAAACAGTGTCGCTGGTAACATTTGACGTTCGAGGGTAGCTGGTAATTAATGAAAAACTGTAAAATGCTGTGTTACATCGCGTGTACAACACCGCGTGTTTAAATGAAAGACAAGCTTTAATCACTGTAAAATGACACTCCATGGAAAGTTCCGTTTATCAATGTTTCGTAAATTAGGCGAATCAAATTAATTCCAGTGGCATCGATCCAGTAAATCCGGTTCGCTGAAATTCAATTAATACGCGCAAATGTTGGTTCGATTTAAATTAGAATATTGTTATCGGTAAGAATCACGATTTACGATGAAAAAATGCTTATGCGAATAATTTCAAGCAAGCTGGGACGATTATTTCAGCCTTCGAACATAAACATCGATATCGAAATTCCATTACCGATTAAAACGAGCCACGTTTTCCGATCCAGTCTGCCAGCCAAGGAATGTAATAAATCGTAATCCTATCGAAAGACAATCTGTTTCATCATGCACGGTCGGAAGTAAACCAAAGTTATAGGAGTTCGAGAATCAATCGTATTCGTTGATACACATTGCTGGCGTATCGGTCTTTGATTGTGTCCGTCAATGTGTGCCCATTACGAAAGCTGAGACAGTGTAACTCCTTAATCTCCGAAGATTAACTTGGACAACATTGATCTGACCGAACACCCTTGGACACTATGATCCTGCCGGATGACGTGTACAGATCAGGTTTCTTATCGATGGTCACCCATCAACCTCTAAATTGATTAGTCGTCTGAAGAATGGAAAATCGGATACGAAAATTTCAGTGCTCGAATCAAGTAAAAAGTCGTACAATCTCGTTCATTAGTAATTAGGACACCTGCAAAAAGTACGATTAACTTGAGAAATGATCAATCGTTGATTACTGTCATAAATTACATTGATAGTAGTCTCTGATACATCTGTCCAAAAGAGACAACTAACGAAACTTTTAAAACTAGATGCATGAATAACGGATATATAAGAAGCAAATAAAAATTCCGATTTAAAATGTACAAACAACTAATAACATAAATTCGCCATTTAAAAGACAGCGATGAAGTTCGAGTTTCATCGATATCTGTGACACGTTTCAACGTGGACGGGCAACGGGTGGAAAAAAATTGAAGGAGACATGACGGCAAGCGTACATTATTAAAGTTTCAACGGAACGCCCCATCGGTCAGAATTGTTTCTAACAGCAAACTCCACAGGCAGAATCCCAGGTTTACTTACCTTTGCCTTTGCAACTCGTGCAATAACACAGTACACCGTTCGGCCAGAATGCTGATAGGTATCGAGATTCGAACTCGCGAAGATTAGTTTCGGAATTGGAAATTCTGCATAGTGGTACGGGGGCTAGCCAGCGAAAAGATATACTACATTCGACGGACGAACGACGAATGTAGATGCATCGGACGGAGAACTCATGACGAAGAATTTAAACGAAGTCTTCGTTAAACTCCCTTGCCGATGGCGAACTCTTTCGATCTACCACTTCGGCTCGCTGGCTTTATTTTCGTTTAATTGGGAATTCGACGAAGAATCGGTACGGTGAAAGATCAACCTTTGGTCGAAGAAACCTCGAATATTTATGTAAAGCAAATGACAATCGCTGGCGAAGTCAGAACTATTAAAATAGAATTCGTTCTCAATTCGCAGTGCATGAATTGTTAAAATCAATAGATAAATGATGAGAGTCGGAATTCTGGATTTCTAATTGCGATTAAATGACAATAAAGTACAGATAATCGAGGACAGATAATCAAGCTTCAGAGACAGATAACGCAGATTATTGAAAAAGTCTTGAAATAAATTTCCCTCGCTACTTTCTGAACTTCTCAAACTTATCTGAGAACGCGATGTATCGCAGCCTACACCTGTAGTCTTCGAATCGTAACAACTATTTCGATTTTTCAATTACGATATCAGATTAGTAGATTCGATTCTTTCTAATACAGGCCCTCTATCTTTGCTTTTTCAATTTTTCAATTATCACGCGTCGTCGTCGTCGATCTATTTTCCCCTGTCAAAATCGTTGTCGTTGCAACGTTCAGACGACACGACTCTCCATCCACGCGACTATTTATGGAACCATACTGTCGAAGATGGCGAGGATAGCGTGAAATGAAGCGACACTTTGATGGAACATCTCGCAATGTCACGCGCATTCGCCACGCGTCCTTTATACGAGGACGTCCGTTGTCATCGGAACCAATAGATATTCATGGGAAGTCAGACATGATGCCTGTCGGTGCATGCAATCAATATCTAACGCGTATCTTACGGGTTTATTCTCGCACGGAGCAGCAGCCCGTAATTGTACCCGTACTAGCAAGAATTCACGGTTGTGTAGCAAGAAAATTAAAGGCAAATGTTTTTCACAGGAAAACTGAAGAGATGAATCTAAAGATTTCTGCAGATTCCAGAACATTACACCGTCGTTTTGAAAATATTGACACTCTTCACAAGAATAAAAGAATTTGCATATTGTCTTCTTTATTAAACGCTTGAAAATTGGATGCAATTTCATTTTCTAATCCTTTTTGCTGCCCTAACTGCATATTTTGAAAGTTCTGTCACGGTACTATCGTAGTGCGCAAGAGAGAAACAAAAACACATTTTTGTTAATTTTCTGATTTTCATGCAATTTTATGACGAAAGAATACTACTTTAATATGATATCATTGAAAATGGAAACAATCTGTTAGGTTGGAGGACACAAGCTTCTTAAAAATAGCTTATACTCGTATCGACAGAGTTTTGTAACGATTTTAAAAATAATCGTTCTAAAAATAAGCAATATTTCAATATTGTGAGGAATATTTTAAAAATTATGAACAGAACGGAACAGTGCGTATTAAGCTTCGATTTTGACAAGGTACTGAATTGTTAAATTAAAATACGTGATTTATATCGTGTTCTTATTGCAGTAGCCTTTACATTCTGCTACTTTATACTTGTATTAAATTCTAACAAATATTTATATGGCATATTACAGCTCTCTGCAATATGCTACGGTAAATTTAGCGCTTTACACAGTAATAAAATGACATTGCAATAAAATATAAAAAAAAAAAAATTTTATCCGCTGCAGTTTTCGAAACGTTTGAAAATATGTATTTATACAAGGTGTCCTCGATTTGTTTCATATTTATTAAATGGAATTCAATAACGGCGATGCGCGAAATGCATTTCGTACCTATCGAAGCAATCGCGACCCATTAATTAATTCATGGCAAACCGTTCCTTAAGAGAGAACAGAGGAAACAATAATTGCTATTCCGATAACGATTATCGGAGGCAAACACTGGGAACGGTGAAAATGCTGGAATCTTTCGTCGAATGGAGCTCCTCGTAATCATCGAATCCAAACGTTTAAATCGATTCGTTACTGAATAGGGAATCGAGGCAATTTCAAGTTCTTAAATAAATACAATAGCTCTCTCTCTCGTAGAAGCAACAAAAATCTGACAAGTTCGTCGCGAATGATTTCCTCCGATTGTTGCAAAACCTGATCTCGATTCAACGTTCGTTCTCATTCAACGAAGCCATACGATATCGTTCAATTTTTACATTGAAAACGAAACACTTTCCTTTCGAAGCTAGTTAGGATAGTTTTATATAAGAAAACCCGAATAGCATAAATGGAAGATGACAAGGGAAACACACGATAAGCACGTTCTTGTTGATATTTTGATTTAGTAAAAATTCAACAGCAAAATTATGTAGTAAATTTAGTAAAAATGAAATGTACGATTTACAGAATAGATATAGCTGAGCTATAGATACAGCATGCTGATACAGACGTAACGCTAGACCTTTGAAATCACACGGAAAACACTTCGCGACGTTTACAGTAGCTTATTTGGAGTGGAACGAAAGATAAATAAATTTAAATTCAAGCATCGAGTTAAACTTTTAGAATGCAGAGTTACACAAAATAGGTTAACACGATCAATGCTGCGTAAAATAGAAGATCTGCGTCAGAATTTTGAAACTGGGTTGAAAAGTTACATTGAAATTCGTCGCTTTCTTTTTTTCGCCGGTATATTTTATAATTTATAGCAACGATCTGTTCCTAAGTATCGAATTACAATAAACGCATCCTAATTATTCTTCTCACGATTAAACGACATCTACTTATTAAATTAATAGCTTCGAACGAACCTTAACCTGACTCGAATTAACAACAGTCGAATTATCGAATATAAGAATATCACTGTCCATAACGTAAGCGTAAATTTTGTATTCCAAACAATTCGACAGAACAAACCCACGACGATACGAGCTGATATTACGACGAATGTTTGCACCAGCAATAAAACGGACGCGCAACTGTATTTCTCCGGTTAAACAGCTTCGAACGCAATGCAGCAATTTACCATTTCCAAGTGGCTAAAGCAGACACCGTTTACCGGTGGCCATTAAACGGGATTCCGCCCAAAATGTTGGCGAATATGAGAATCTTGGCGAACAACCGGATGCTGGAAGAAGCCGAAACCAGTCTCGGGAACGATCCATTTGTCTTGGAATCACCTTACGTCGCGAATACCCGCGATCTAAGGTATTCCTCCCGTTTTCGTGTAAACCCCGGAATTGCGCTATCATAGGAGAAATCGAAATATCCCCCGAATCGAAATATCCTCCTTTGATCCGTTAACGGAATTCTCCCGAAATGTTTGCCGTAAGAACGCTTCTATCTATCTAACGACGCGACGCCGAGTTTATGCAGCACGAGAATGAGACTTTAAACTGAATGACATCTACTTTTGTAGACGAGTCTTGCTGCAGGAGCGTAGCTTCATTCTCCTCCTCGAATCTATTTAATTCGTACATTTACCACGTATCGTTCTTACAAAATACGCTTAATGCTACTTATTTAATCGGAGCTTTGAATCTTTATTTTTAGATCGATAGGGAACGTTTACTGAGATTTGAAAAACACACTGATGCTATCGTTAATCGATAACGTATACATATGTTCCTGAATCTTTGATTAAAAATTATAATTCTATTACATATTCGCTATATACGCGATCCGGAAACCAAGCTGATCGACTCCATTTCCTTAAAGTAACTCAATTTTAGTAATTTTAGAGTACATAATCCGTATTTATTTGTTCAGAAATCGCACGAATAACTAGAACGTAATTGATACGAAGAAAATTAATGGATGAATTAATTCTTCTAAATTTGAATTTGATGAATTAAATTAATTTGATTGGTTACTTAAATTCGAATAGTATAACTTTTATAATATAATTGATATTTATTTGAATAATTTACTCGGAAAGATTTTATTACGATCTTTTTATTAATACGCGTAACTAATTTCAACATATAACAGATTCTTTGAAGAGGACTACAGGTCTGAGAAAATTCCACTTCGCGTAGATACTTGACTTTTTTAAATCGTCGAAAATTGTTACTTTCCTTGAGATTCTATAAAAATCAGACCCGTCATGATTGTTTATAAGAATCTAAAGTATGTTATTTGCCCTGATCTGCCCTACGAATTGGCAAAGTTTTAAAAAGTTCGGAATTTTTGGGTCACCGAAGTTTTATCCGAACGAAAGAATGACATCTGGAATTTTGTTTCATGAATCTTCCAATGTTTTGGACTTTCCAATTCTTTCCTAAGGCTTGTTCATTTTATATTTTCTTCGTATGCACACGTTCGCAGCCTTCGAGTCACAAAGTTTCGAAGAAATAAGTACGATTCACATTTTGGAACTCTCTGTCGTAATATTTCATCGCCGAAAGTGTTACGCTCGGCACCGTTCGTTACATTTTAATTACGAAAGTAGGATTGGATTAATTATTCGGTAGATGAAATATTTTTATTCAAATGTCGTTTAAATTTCATTATCGTAGGGAAGTAGAAGTCGAAGCATATCTATTATTAAATTTAAGAACATTTTTCACGTTATTATGACATTAATAAACTTATATAATAATTTCTTTATCAATGGAATTCAACAATTAACCGCAGAGTTTTCAAATGTTAATTTTTCTCTATTATTCTCTAGCTTTTTCTTTCGCAAAAGTAAAAAATATTTCATATAATATTTCATAATTAATATATCGAAGCTAGTATTATATCATGGCTAACGAGAAGTCGAGATCTTTTTCAAAATATTCCTTTTCTTCGCGTCAAATTTCACTCGTTCATGGAAACTAACGTCACTATTAAAGTGGCTCAAGTTCCTACTGCTAGCTAGTCAAAGAAGACCCTGAGGTTCGCTAAAGGAGTTTCTCTCGCAACAAGTAGCGACGCGTTAACTTTGGAATTTAAATCTTGTACTTGTATCACTTCGAAGGTTTCTTCGATACGAGGCTTAGCGCCCATGTTTTATCCTTAAGTAGTGAAACATTCTGTTCCGCACAATTAGTGATCAATTTCTTTCTATTTGTCTTCGTTAAAGCTAAAGAAAGAATATTATAAGCATCGAAGCATCACAAAACTCTTTTTCAAGGTTTGATTCGAGAAAAACTACTCGATAGATTAATTTGGTTTCTCGTGTGCTAGAAGAAGAGTACGTGGTAGATTGTTTAAACGAATTTCTAAATTGTTGTATATAATTAATTCATTGCCGCAATAGATCACTTTGAAAGTGGATGGTATTTAATTGAATTTTAGAATATCGGCTGAAACACGGCTATGAGAGAAAGAAGAAAGGCTGATTTCTATATTTTGTAAATTTTACTAAAAAGTTATATGTATGTACATAACAGGAAGTCAACTGTATAATGTGGTCCCAGCGGTTTCCTCCGACCGCGAAAGGGACAAAAGGGATGGTTCATTGGCCTCGGATCTTCAAGATGCGCGTGCATCGATCTTCCTTCGAATCCCGACAGTTGTTGGTCACTGCCCTTTGTTCTTGAACGTTGCGTTACGTCTTTGGGAATCGCGACGAAACCCACGATTGGAAAATAAACTCGCAGAGCAGTTTTAGCATCGCGGGATGTTGGTTACTGCGTTCTGAGACGTTCCAACGCGTCACTGACAATCGTTTTCACGATTCGGGTAAGTTACGCGATAAGCATCCGCTTGGTTGGAACAGCAGTGACAAGATTTAGCACGGTCAAAATCAACTACCAACACTGGAGAGACGTTAGAGACCGCGTTCGTACGTTTGTTTAACTTTCTAAGTGTCGTGGCTGACCAAGGCTTAACGTGTGTCGACACGAGCTTTGCTTCTCCGATCTTCGGCCGATTATTCCAAATGTTGCGACGGACGTCAGGTTGCAGGGTCGTAGCTTACGGGTTTAGGTGCCACGTTTCTCGCGCGTAGAGTTTCCGAGATCACATCGTACGAGAACCAGCAAGCATAAGATGTGATCGTGCGTTCCAATAGCCTTGATAAGATCTCCGACAGCGTTTATCGCTTAGTAACTGTACCTGATTCGTCTGAGAACATACTTTATTGTTAATCATGCACCTGTAGTCTCGATTTTCTCAAACATCGACATTCACACACCGCTATTCAACGGCTGGAGGCATCAATCTATGTGATCGTGGGGTATAAATAATTGACGCCCCGTTCGTTTCAACAGGCATTATTCTCCTAGCTATTCTGTCGGCTAAGTAACATCTAATCTACTCGACAAAGGAAAATCTCTTTTTGCTGCTTCCCGTCATTTTACTACCAAATCAACATACTTACAAGATGATACTTCGCGTAAAAATTTGTCGTTTCATCGAAGCATAAAATTCTAACAGAATGAAAACGTCAAAGAAATGGCCTGCCATTATAGACTACGTAAAATAACGTTATAGGCTATGTATGGAAGCAAAATTTGATGAAATATTTTGAAAATTGACAGAGTTATCGAAAAAACAATCTCCAGCGGTACGAAACGCGTTTCAAATGTTCAGGTTTGTGGTAATATTTATTCGATTCTCTAAAAAACTCGGGACCTGTAACTTGGTCAATTTTTTGAATTTTCTGTTAAAAGTTTTATATAATACTCTTCATATTGTACACGATTAAATAGGAAAATTGAAGAAAAGATTCTTTAACTTCGTATTTCAAATATTATTGCTTCGAAAGTACATTTCCAACGGGAAAATAAATGTTTTTAAATTTAGAGGAATTTTGTAAAGAGTATTTAAAGAATCTTGAAAATGGACGACAGAAGAGAGACTAGATTATCAGCTGCACGAAATATTTCGTTCAATCTGAGCCTCAAAATCCATTGAAATATTCCTTATTGCACATCTCACTGCTCCCTTCACATTTTCGACTCTGCTCTTATCATGGAACAGCCTCGATCAGCTTCGAATATCGTTTTTAACTTAAACTTTGGAAATAATGTTACTTATGAGCCGTGCAAAGAACATGGAAGTAAAAGTTCGTGGAAAAGTCTGACGACAAAGAGCGACGCTATATTCAACATAGTTCGCACAGAGAATCGTCGTTCGTGCGGAAATCGCAATCAGTTGAATCACCAGGTCGCATATCTCATAATCAAACTGGTATCGCCAATTTAAGCGATCAAGCATATGATTGGGTGCGCTCCAATCACGATCACCTGTCATACACGATGGAAACGAGTAAACAGAGAGAAATGTCCGAGTTGTTCGAAGTTAATCACAATACCGGGGCGTGTTCCCCAATGCGATTACTCGATAAAGCATGGTTAGATACAGAAAGAACACATTGGTTTCAGTTCATGAACAGGTTTCATAGAATTCGATCCACGTGCAATGTAACGTAACGCCCGTGTTTTGCGAATTACCGCGATTTTTTATCACACTGGAAAGTGATTAGTCGATGCTTGTTAAACTGGGATTTCGCCTGTGTTATTATTAGGTTGTCCGAGAAGTGTTTTTCTTTTACAGACCCTCTTTTACAACGATGCATCTTTATACAAACATGAAACCTAATCCATCGAACGTTGTAATCTTTATTTTCATAGAACAAAATGACCTTTTTCGGACGACCTAATAGAATATATCAGAAACAGAAATACGTGTAGGAAATTTGTACGTATAATAGAATGGATTCTAAACATCAGACGGACGAGAATGATTCATATACAGAAATGTCGACCGAGATTTATTTTTTTAAGTTTCCATTTATCTGTATATAAGTTTCAAAGCAGCTAATAATTTTTAAATATTTTAATACCTTTCTAATCATCGGTGCAGGTAACCTCGCGTTCTACCAGTGTCGTAATAATAAATGGGAATTATACAAGTCGGAAATCTTCTGGCACGAACACGTTAGGTATAAAAATTTAACGAGTCCTTAATAATATTTGCATGGTTAAAAACGCGAAACGCACTTTCAAGTTCAACTCAACACGCGCGTTTTTTTCTTCGCGGTAGAGAGCCTCGCTAAAATCCAGCTTTTAATCCGTTCTCCCGGAACGCAGCACGAAAATTGTTTTCCCCCAAATAAAATGAATGCTTCCATGTACTACGTACGTACGTACATCTACGTACTAATTATCCTCAGCTATGCGTAGGAATGCTTGCAAGCTCAAAGGGTTAAAGTTAAGCCATATGGTGCTCTTTGAAAACGCACTAGGAAACGCGAGAATAAACGAAAAGACTTGAAGCACCGGAACAAGTGCAGCAAGCGACCGTGATGAAGTGCCACGAATATTGTTTACTTCGACGAAAGCGTTAGAACGATGATCGTATTAAACGTTCCTTCGTTGGTATCAACCTTCGGCTCTACCGTATCTTTTCATAATGACTAAATTTAATTTCGATGATCATGCTGACGCGTCACTTAAAAAGCTGCCTCCGCTTCTTTCCATTTTGGCTTTATGATGTTTTATCAATTTTATATCCGTTACCTTTCTCATGACTCGGTAAGAAGTGAGAAGAACTGAAATTATTTTATTATCCAATTTAATGCTACATTAATGAACGCGTTGCTCGATGTTTCTTTCGTGCTATGTAAATTTTAATTGCTTCCTGAAACTGTCTTGCCGGCGAGTAGAACATAGTAATTTTAATCCGACGAGTAAACTCATATTCGACTGATTGAAAAAGCTAGAACGAAGAAGGAAGAACACGAACGACTTTAAAGTTTTTAAAACACGATGTAAGATCACATCGCGTCATTGCGACGAAACATCGCCGATGAGTTCGTGTCATACTGTTTAACATTCTTCGGGCTAACTTCTTTCACCAGATCGTTATGTAAATTACCAAGTTATCCAGTGTGAAAGTAAGCGAAGTCGTCTTTACGCTAAATGGAATCTAATCGTCAGGAAAGCACGTTACCTCCTTTCCCAAGCGAATAGTCGAATCGATTGGTTGCTTATTAATATCGCGATAGGGGAAACGTAATTCCTTAAAGGGGCGCGAGCGCGCCGAACTCGCCTTCAGCCATGCAGATTCATAAATCCAACAACTCGGGACGAAAATTTATGCCTGGAACGTGGCTCTGGTGCGCGATCAGCTTGCGAAACGGGGAAAAGCGTACTCGCGTGCAGATTTGCATAAGTCAGCCGATACGGAGCACCGGCAGATGACGGTTCCGTGACACGACCCGTCGTAACGCAGACAGAAACGATACCGACTTCTACGCGCACCGTGCAACCACCAACACTTCGGTGTCGTTCCAAGGATTGAATTGCAGATATTGGACGCGTAATAGACTAAACTTCTCGGAAGTCAAGGACTTCGGCATGTACCGTTCTGTAGTGGAAAGATCGCTCGGTATGGGAGAACTTTACTCATAAACCGTGCATTTGCTTCAGAAACTTTCTGTTTATGATTTTTATTTTAGTTTACGGGACTAACTTCGTAATCAATTTCATTTGAAAACTCTAGATACTTTCTAGGAAGGACTCATCATTCTCACAATTGTTATTCCGAGTATTTAGAAGAGGATCACGTAGAGATAGCTACAAGTGGAATTAAGTAGACCTGTTTCTATGCAGGGTTGATGATACGGATGTACAAGGTAGTAATTTCTTAGGCCGATGCGATTAGAAGATGTTAGATAATCGTGTTATCGTCGACGTCGGTACTTGTTAGATACATACCTTTTTTAAGTGGAAATTTATATGTACGTATATTTTTGCATAGTAATCTGATCGAAAAATTATCCTGTATACTGGTTCTGCACAAATTAAATCTTCTCAATTTGCGTCGAGAGGCATTGAAATAAAGTGGTGGAAAAATTATTAGAGTCTTTTGGTCGTTTCGTACGAAACTAAAGAAAGCGAGAAACAAACCACGATTTACAACAGTTACATAGATATCTTGTATAGTGTATCTTTGTGCCTTTGTACGATCTTTAATCAAATACTATCAGCGAATTTGCAACGATTTGCATCTAAATCCCAGTAGATAACAACTCAATCGATTCCATGTACTTCTCCCTTTCTTCCGTTAAAAATTCCTTGTCCGTATGATATTTATGTATTACGATAAAGATTGCCTAACCTGACATTTTACCTAAATTACAATTTCTGTAGATAACAAATGAAAAAAGCCTCATCGAAATTCCGATCAGACCGTAAAGCTTACTCGATCATAACTCGACAAAGCCAAAATATTACGGCATAAAAGTCTCGCAGATCGGATCCAGGCGGCTGTCCCGAACACGGCCGCGTAGCTCTCGTAAATCGAGTCATCGAAGTCGACGTGGAACGAGCGTGTCACTCGATCCACGCGGTAAAGTTACCGCCCGGAGCGCGCAACTGCACGTTGGTTATTACACCCATTGAGCCGCGCGTGTGTCCATGGCGAAGCACTCGAAACACGTCGAAAAAGCTTGTAACGATAGCGAACACCCGTCCACCCATTACTGGCCGTTCCGCTTTCTCGTTAAATCGAATTCGTACGCGAGCAAACAAAAGATCTCGGAACGGAAGGAACGGCAAATCGATACGGAACGCGAAAATTTCGTGGCTAACCTCTCGAATCGGTGTCGAATAATCGGCCAATGAACGTGAAATTGATACGCGCGAACGCGGATCGATTCGCGCAAACAAGTTTCGTCGGGGATATCGCGCGACAAGCCGCCAACCCCGAATTATATTGAAATTGAACGTGAAGGATGACCTGAGCGTGAAACTCGTCCAGCTTGTCCTGGCTCGTTAAGAATCCATACCGAACGATAAACTCGCTCGTTCGCTCGAAACCGATGAGCGTCGTCCGAAAATGGAAACAATGGAAAGACGCGGGGTTGATCGTGCCCGGGCGTTGTTGGGATTTTCTTGATCCTTGGAGTCGCACCTACCATCAAACGCTCGGCAAGTTTGCTTAATTTATGTTGTACGTGCACGTCATGCATATTCATGTATTACTAACGAGATATTATGGCGACCTTTCGGAGTTTACGCTCCGAGGCGTATTCTTGGACGTTTTGGGATAATTTGTTTGAACACGATGATATTTCATGGTGAAAGATACGAACGCGAGGGGTAATTCATCCCTCCGAACAGTGATATAGATTAGTCAATTATTACGATTAACTATCTGTCAGTATTGTTATTTAATAGTCATAACGCTTCAATTCACTAGTTATATATCGAATCGGTCATAGATATGGAAAATATACTTTGCTAATAAATTGCTGACAAAGCTAACAGCAACAACCATCGTATGTCTTTATGTAGAGCAACGTAATTGTAATTTGCGAAGATAAAGAACCTCGAGAAGCTGGTTGATGAATGTCGTAAAATTCAGAAGACCGTCTGACGAACCGTATAATATTACCGATCTCTTCCGGTGTTTCTATCGTTCGACTTCCATCTCCTGGTTCGCATTACGATCCACGGCTGATTTACTTTGACCTTAAAGAAAACGTCGAGGAAAATTTTCCAGAGAAAGGAGAGAAAGCTTCGCGTCGCGGAAAGCCGGCAACTTCATAGGTTTCCACGCGGCTTCTCGCGCGCGTCGAATTTAATCCCCTTACCACTTTTTGCCGCAAGCATGCTTTCAAAGTCTTTGGTACCTCGTTCGGTGGCGAGTGAAGCGGCCTCCGTCAGCTTGTCTAACTTCCGAGCGTATAAACCGTGTTAATTTGATCTACAACGCCTGGAAATCTGATCAGGATTAACTTGCTTGTCGAATGTGTGGCCTGCGACTTCACGAAGGCGATCACCAAACAACTCGTCCGTCCCATTAATTCGCCTGTAGACTTATCAAACATGCGTGACAACGTTCCATCGATTTCCCCGGTCTCTCTGTACGATCTCGCCGATTCCGTGTAATATCGTGCCATTCTTGATTATTGATCGCGGACACCTCCTGCTGAATGGAAATTGAAGTTTTCGGAATGGTTGTAGCCGCGTGCTCGACATGGCTTTCGGCTTAACATTCGTGTTCGACATCGTGCTCCGAAGTAGTCATGCGAGTATCGAAATATCAAATGGTTTCGCAGTAATAAATTAGACAGCGGTTGTTTAGAGGGATTTTTATGAACGTCTATTAAAACATGGAATCTAATTTCACCGTTGCATCGTCTACGTAATCGTGGTTATTATCGACGACGATACGGAATGAATTTATTCTGCAAAGTTAGATCTTGTTAGAATACCTTTAATTGTACTGTTCAGAAACCACATTGATAAACTTCATGCAATTACATATGCTACGTAATTTAGATGTTTTGGAGGTGAGATACGGATGCGTGAGTTTTGTAACAAACTTCTTTATAGTTTCTCACTATTTTTATAAAAGATTAGAGTCTCTAATTTTATCGGCTAATATCGCTTTACATTCAAAGCGAAGCTTTCCCTATCCAAATAGATATAAAAGCTTTCCCACTAGAGCCCGAAAAAACTATTTACTTTATCTACTAACTCCAACTTTACACGCGTTATCTGCAATTCAATCTTCGTCCGGAACAAAAAAAGAGCGAGGGAAAAAAAGGAAGAAAAAAAGCGAAGTAAATGGAAACAAAACGAATGAACAAAGGCAATATCAACACTAACGCTACGATGTAACATGGAACAAACTCGATAGAGAGAAAAAAAAAGCAGTTGCCGACGCGTAGCATGAACACGACTCGTGTGTTCCATCAATTTCCACGAAATACAGAAAGGAATTCGCTTCGGTGGAATCGACGGGGCGAGCAACCAGACAAGTGCCAGAAAGCGAAGCTGCGAGAAAGAAGGCCAGTCAGATATCAGGGAGGCTAGAAAGCTGGAAGAAGATTCTTTGTTACGACGATTCGGACTTCGTTTCTACGGGATGGAATCTCAGTGGTGTTGGGAAAAAAGCTCGAGCGTGAAACAGCCACACGAATCAAAAGTCTCCTGTTGCGATGAAAAATATTTAAACGTGCAAGTTGTGATACCCGATATAATTCCAGGTATTCCCAAAACGCGTCTTTGATGCTAGGCGTATTGTTATCCGCTACGGCGAAACATTACTGAAGGGAATTGGCACGGACGAACTGTAAAGAGAATGGAGTTTCTCCGCGCTTTGCCAACAACCCGCTTATACGCTTTGCGCTCCGGGTATCTGACGTCAATGCTTCTCCACACTGAGACAGCCTTGCCACGCAACGAATTACTCGATTCTTTGAGCGATTTGTGCGCAAAGGCGTTCTCGTGACCTGACCACTGTCGAAAGCAGCAGCTTTTCGCTACTCTATGCTTTCTCGTCCTTTCCATCCCTTTATGTGGCTCTCTCTCTCTCTCTCTCTCTCTTTACACAATATCTCTGTAATTGTTACGTAATAAATTGATAAAAAGCGAGTTCTTATAAAAATGATATATCAAACATTTTTGTACGAGATCCTATCTCGTTGTTGAAAATTTGCTAAATAGTCAACTCGTTGAAAGTTACAACAATTTCATTCGTAATTTTTTTTAATCAACGTATATTATTGAATTTTACTTTGCTTTTAGTTTCCCCTGTTTCCCTAATCGTCCTACTATTTTTCCTTTTACCTTTCCTTTCCACCCTTTCATTTCTTTTTACTTCCCTTGCCTCCCTAACCGTCTTTTCAATCTTCTTCTCGTTCTCTTTTCTTCCCTTTCTACTTTATAATTTCCTTCTGGCTCTGCCAACCCTCTCTTACAATTTCTCTCTTTTCTTCTTACTCCTCTCTTCTTAATAGTACCACAAATACAAAGACATCCTGTCTTTGTCCCATTTCTTTCTCCTCTCCTTTGCTTCTTTTCTTTATATACCTCGTCTGTTTGCCTCTCTCGGCACGCTTTAAATTCGTAACAATGTTCGTCAAGGTGGATCGCGGCGCGCACAGGATTCCGTTCTTCGTCTTCTGTGCATCGCGTTCTGCGGCTGATATGGATAATTTAATGGCAGCCTGCCGCACGAAATATTTAATCCTCCTAGGCTGCTCGATTTCGCAACGCATCCAGCAACGGTCGGTTTTCCGAATGATTCATGTACACGGCCTGGCCTTATCTTTGAGCCGTTTCAAATGGCAGAGGTGAACGAGGAAAAGCGAATGCAACGTTCCAATGTATCTTTAATTCGCCTCGCTACGCTACAAGGTTTCCCTACGTTGATGAATGGAACGGCATTGTCGTTGCTTCTTATGGTACGCAATAAAATCTCACGACATTTGTAATTAGTACGATCGCGCATATTTAGTAGCGTAGACCTGCAGATATTTTTGCAAATTCATATTTTTATGGACGCAATTAAAAAAGTTGACTTAGGCAGAGGTTTGTTTCGATTATTAAATATCATAACGGGTATTGTACCTCAGATTGTTTACTGATTTTCCAGCGTTATCTTCATCTTGTGCATTTGTACAATATTTAATTTCCCAGAAATGCATAAACTGTGTGCTTCGAAGCTAAAGCTGAATGCTACAGTCGCACCCTTCTTCCGCGTTGAAAAGCTTTGTGAAATTTCTATTAGAAATAAGATACTTTGAAGAACCTGATGCCATATTGGTTATAAGTGTTCGTAATGTATAATATGCAAACGAGCAGGTAATTTTTATCTCACCTCGCGAAAGAATATCAAATACGTTTAAAATTTAGGGGCTGTTGTATCGCGAATCAAATATTTTTATAAGCTCCTTCGACGAATTGATAATTTTAATCCTTGGAATACATAGAGCCATAAGAATTAATATAAAAAGATATTAAGTTCTTATAATATTAGGAAAATGAATTGAAAATAACATAGAATAAACGAGCAACGAATAATGAAAGTAATTAGATAATAAATCACAGTGTCATTCGCTCTTTTGTTATATAGGAGACTGTCAAAAATAGAGATTTTATCATCAATGAAAAGCAGCATCAAAACTTTGCGACAGCTTTTAGTGAAGTCCTTCTAGTTTCGAACTACTTAGTCACGGGTGTCACTTATCGACGAAGTGACTTTGTAAGATGACGGAGCGCGTTTCTACTTGATGCCTATGTATCAATTTATGGTTTTTGAGATGGTGAAAAGTTCATAATGGGTTGAAATCCCTAAGTAAAAGCACACATACAATGGCTTAGAAAAACATTTTCAAGCTTACTGTAGCAAAATTTTATATCCATATTGCACGTATTGTATAAAACAGTTCAAACATTAGCACTGCAATGAAACACGACTGTCATGATTACATTGGTAAAATTTGAAACCAATCTACAAATGCATTGCATATTTACTGCAAACATATAGTCAGCAAAAATTAGTGTATAGCATGTTAAGCGTCTAATAAGTGTTATATACTCCAAATATATTTTTTGGTCAATCATTAAATACCACCAAATACTCAAACTTGTTAATTTAATCCACCAAACATCTCGTAATCTCTATATGTATTTTCAGATTTGTTTCGAGCTTGTCCAATATGTAATCTTGTCCATGATAGTCGAATCTCGTAACGATGTAAATGAACTCTCAAAACGTTTCGTATAACACGCATAATATATTCATAAAATATCCTACTAAATTTGCAAATGTTCGAACACCTTCGTGAGCCTGTGTACATACGTAGGCGCTGTTGAAATCACTGTGCAAGCACGTATAACGTCCGAATAATTCAATGATCGTATTCATAGACTGTTTGAAACTACTATGAAGTTCCTGAATGCTGAAACTTTTAAAATTATAATATTTATTCAATTTTGAAAATCGAAAAAGTTTGAAACTTTCAGCTATCTATTTCCATTATTCTATTCGAAATCTCCTCGCAGCGCTGAAATTGAAATTGAAATCTCGTTCATTTAACAGAAAACGCACGTGACGAAATTTCGTTAGCTTCATAAATCTCCAGCGAAATGATCTTTCGCGAAAGCTTAGCGATCTTTTCGCGCATTTAAGAAGCCGCGTTACATAATTTTTCAAGCATTCCACTTTGCTTCTCAATTTCGTGTCGACCGTGCTTTCGTTGAACTTATCACAATACAGAATTGCAACTTTGGAGAAAGTTTGCTTTCAGGATATTTACAATATCGACGCAAACTTTGTCCGGGGAAATAAATCCTCCGTTTATTCAAAAATTTCATATATTTATTCTATTAGTATCTATTAATATTTCAACATAGATACAAATAAGAAACGATATTTGTATTTTCGGAATGCCACTAACACCAACGCTGCTAATTACTAAAGTACGAAATTTGTATCAAAAGATCGAAATGGGGGAAATACGAGAAGATACATCCTTACGTAATTACGTAACTTTATAATAAATTTAAAATAAAATATCTAATATTTAGAAAATAGAAGCCTGGTACGTTCAATTTCCGAGATTGACAACTATCCCAAGCAATGGAACACAGTTTTGTAAACGAACCGAGTTAGATTACGCGAGTCTAAAATCTCAAGCTTTCCTGGGATGTTCTGTTTCTCATTTTACTACAAAAGTCTAAGAATCTTCTCTTGAGTGCACGGTAGAAAACAACTTCTTTCGTTCGACGAAACTCAAGAAGAAGGTAACAACGGCATTAGGAGCACGTTCATTGAAGTGTTCATGTAACAAAGAGAGCGAATTACTCGCTACTATGCAGAATGAAACAGAGAAACTGTAGTCGATCCTTTAATCGGCAAAACGTTCTACAGAGACATAAATTTTCTTGCAGTTTGCTTCTCGTACAAAAGGAGTTAAGTATCTGAAAGAAAATGACCGTGGCCCGTGAGATAGCGCATAGGAAGTTGATTTGCGATGCAGGCAGAGTTATACAAAGAGAAGCACAATCGAGAAGCGTCGTTTTCCATTCACCAAGCTAGCTTATCCTTTGTATTTGTTATACGGAAATAAATGCATGCCTGTGAAACGCCACTGAAAAGGAAAATATTTTCTGTTCCAAGACACTTGCAGAATCGTGATCTACCTTCCACCTATCTTTCATCTATGTTTGAGGATTCGAACGTCAATCCACATTCTATTTCAATGAAAACAAAATATCAAAAAGAAACGATAGTTTCGCTCGGTATTTTGGCCATGGGAAAGGATAATATAACCGAGACGAATTTTTGCAATAAATTTCCCATCAAAATTGCGGCCGAATGTCTAAGAAAACATATATTCGCGGCAACATTGAAGCAGCATTCTGGAAAATTGTCACAAGTTGCGGGTTTTCACGTTCCGCTCTCTGCCTGTTTCTTTCGCAGCGTTCTGCAATGGTAAAAGCGTGCACAGATAGAACGAAAGACGGATAGAGGAAGAAGAGGACAGCATGGAGAAGGCATACAATACGCAAAAAACCTACAGCAAGAGAGACATAGAGCAAGAATTTGAGAGACGTTGAGAAAGTTAGGATAGAACAAAACAGCGAATGAAACGAGAAACATCGAGAAAATAGGCTTTATATCGATATTAGGGAAACACGAGTCAAATATTCTCGCGACAAAAAAGAAAAACAAAGAAAGGAAAACACAGACTCGTAATATTCTTTTCACGCTTTTTTGTAGACACTAGATTCTTACGAGTTTGTTATTATATCTAAATTGGTATTTGGCATTACATGAAACTATTTAATACCATAGAAAACTTTTGTGTGTTTATTGTATGTGTTATATGTTGTTACGTATTTCGTTACGTGTGCTGTTACGAAATTCGAAGAATCATGATTATGTTGGTCAAGTGCAAAATAAATTTGAAAATGTACATTTCAAAATGTGCAAGTGCATAACATAATGTGTCTACAAATAAGCATTCGAGTACTTTCGTGAGCCTGAGTATATACACTTTGCTCGATGTTTGCTACTTTTGCGTTTGAACGAATGAATATTTCAACACTACCACTGATGTTTCTGCTGTAAACGTAAATTGACACGGAAATAAGCGATAGAATGATAGAGGATGACGAATCTATAAAACTCAATGAACATGGTCAAATTGATTTCCAGCGTTATCGACGGTTGACGCTTCGAATATGCATCTTTCATTTGATTGAAATAAAAGCATCTGCCAGTGAAAACTTAACGTGCAGCCCTTAGACATTTAATTAAGATAAAAGGCGGAGCTTCTATAAAATTTAATGAAACTCGCCGCTTCGAAAAAAGAAAACGATATCCCAGTTTCTCTGGTTCTCAATCGAAACATTTTCTCGAATACACGTCGATTTCTCTTAAAATAACAAACAGAAAACTGAAAAATGTATAAAAGAGCTATATATCTGAAAAAAAGCTATTTACACGAACGCAAACACAAACGTACAATCGCTTCAAGTCCTGTTTCAGAAATACTGACTTGGTGAGATGCGAAAATAAACCAATTTACGTAGTCATTTGGTAAATTATATGAAGCTTCTGTTTTATATAATTCTAATTTATTATTGTCTGTAGGCTTTCTGAATTATTAAAACCATTCCAATAATTTCCATTTAACTCCTTTACACAAGCAATTGATAATTCATAATTAGCTTATTGAGTTGAATTAAAACAAACTGAGGATCCCCTGATCTTTTATGGATTTTAATTAGTTACATCACGAGATTGAAAAGTTTTAGTGTCATTCTGTTACAAATATTTGCATAAATTTCCAATTGAGAGTCAAAGCAAACAACGGATTAATAGAAAAAGAACCGAGTAACAATTTCAATTGAAAAAGTATACCATATTCATACCTAAACCTTAGTGTCCATGTTAGTCCATGTAAATATCTTTGGAAAAATCGAAAAAATGCAGCGACTTCAATTTGTTCTAAATGATATTATTTACCCTGACAGAACTAAAAATCTACTTCTCCGTTAATACAATTACGAATTAAGGGCGAACCTAAAGAAATCCACTAGGATCGCACATATTCGCATTAATAAGACAAATAAGAAAGGTAGGTGAGGTAAAATGCTACGATCCAGCGACGATACGTACGATTCCTGTGATTCTAACATATGCAGTTGGAAACTCGCGAAGTAGCGCGCACTAGAAGCTGAGACAGCGACAAAGATTCGACAAAGCAGCGGCATCTCAGCGACACGCAACTCAGGTGTGCTTTAATAGAAACAATACGGGCACCATGTTCTACATAGTTTCACGCAGCTAGAAAGCACCCAGAGCCGGCATAAATATTTCAAGCTGTCACAGTGTGGATATGATTCAACCGTGCGGCGCCTTACGACGGCTGGTGAACAGTTTCGCGTACCTCCGAATGTTCGTCCCAAAAACACGCATCCCACCAGTCGCGAATAAATCACAAAAAGCTGTTCCTCGATTTGCACCGGTGCCACTGATGCGAGAATGCGACGCGGATCGCTTTTTCGCTATCCTGAACGCGGATACGGCAGCCGTCTGGTTTTGCAAATTCGTAAATATAGCATACAGTGGCTAACTAAGGTATTTATTTGGACACTTTGCATAGAAATCTTCCACGTGCGTATTGTACGTGTTGTACATAGAAAAACATTTTGAAATTTAATTGTCATTAGCATTAGACGCGACTGCCATTATATCGACAATATCTTCAAACAAATCTGTTGGGTATGTTTTAATTAACAAATATCATCTATTTGTCAGTATAATGGACGGATTAAATTCATTTTATGTATTGTATTTTCATGATTAATTACTTATTTCTGAAGTTGAAATTGATAAATGGGAAATGAGAAAGGAACGAACCATTAGCGTAGAGCATTTGCTTGTTGCTTCGATAAGTTTACAAATATTTTGTATAGAACAAAAGTACCTAAGCTTTTTTAATGAAAAAGTATATGAAAAGTAAAAAAAAAAGCGTTGATTCCATTAACGAATGATGTTTTCTTGAATCTCCAATTATAGTGAAATATATAGTCAGTTGACTTAAGGAAACGTCATCATAAACTTAAGAGAAGACAAATTTGTTCGTGTGCTCGTAGAGATTTTACAAAGCTTTATTAGACGTTGGTATAACAGTACGGGCACAGAGTGAACAGATATTAAGATCGAGCTCTTATTCAATAACAAAATGTAAGATAGCGGTAGTTTTATTAATGTTAAATGTCTTCCCACTGTATCCGTGTTTGCCACGTATTTACGAATTCTTTGTATTCCTTCGTGTAGTTTAAAAAGCAGTATAATGAGAAAGTTCCGTTCCTACTTCCTTTTCTTCAAACTTTTCTCGTTTCAACAAGATAACTTTGTACCGCGGAATGGCACTTGAATATTATATCAGGAATATTTTTACTTTATGTATCGAAAATATCGTATGGGTCAGGACGAACGATCGCCAGTGAATCATAGCATCATATTTCATCCATTTATCGCTACATAAAAATTACCATATATAACAGAAACTGTCGTAAAGATACGAAATCGAGCTTTAAGAAAATGTATCGTCGAAAATATGTTTCTAACAATATCTACTAACTTCTCATAGTTCTAACGTATTTAGGTAACATATTATATAACGTATTTAAATATTTTCTAAAAAATTAATTCGTTGGATCAGCATACAATCATCGATCATTAATATGCTCATCCAAAAGTATGTGAATTTATTTTCGACACTATCCACTAGTCAGAATCTACAGAAAATCTACAGAAAATTATTCAAATTATTGTACAAATTATGAAAAAATGATCTCAAAAGTTAATCGACTAAATTAACCGAGATTAACACTCTGACACAAATCACTAACATTTCTAGCGGTATCGAATCATCTCTTCAAGCTGCACGCTGAAAAATGCGCATTGGAACTCAGCTGCTTTCTTTAACTTCGTGTTATGCAGCGTGACATTTACTTCATACGGCGCATCGCTTAAATAAACGATAAAAAGCACGTCATTATCGCATTCCTGGGAACACGAAAGCATCCTTTAGTTCATTGAAGCAGGTACCAAGGCCAAAGGACGCGATTCATTTGCGTCGTGGCTTACACAGAGTAGCAGCCAAGGAACGCTCTTTGCGGCTGATCTTCTCTAAAAACGAGTCGTAACGATGTCACACCTCGACACTGCATAAAAATACAGAAGAGAACTATGTCAGCCGGTGACGGCGCTCCCTCCAGGACAAACCGAGGTCCAATGAATAAATTCATTTAAAGAAATTCCACTTGGGTAGCAGCAGGCTCGTCCGGTTCCTGCGTGTTGAGAAACGATTAAGGAGGAAGCTCAAGAAACAAGCAGGAACGCGCGAAATTAGTAGCACCAGCTTGAAAGCTGGTTTCCAAGCCAGTCGAGCTGGCCGCTGCGTACATTAATTTCGCGAAAGCTACCGTCTTTATGGAGCTTCTCGAGGATTTCATCCGACGTCGCTGCGCGATATTGCGCTCTCTAGACGCGTCAGAGCATCTAGCGTGCAAAGAGCGTGCACTTGCAGGCGCCGCTTGAAAGCTACGCGCGTTGTAGCACGCGTTGAGCAGAAAATTGACCGTGTCATCTGTATTATACACCGTGCGGCAGCTTTTTACACGCCGAGTCTCCTCTCCTTTCTCTCTCTCTCTCTTCGTCTATCTATCTATCTATCTATCTATCTATCTATCTATCTCTCTATTTCTCTTCGTCCTAGTTTCGTGTCGGAGAGAACGACTTTAATCAGCTGACTCCCAGAACTCGCGTTCGCTCTTCCGTAAGATCAGCCCCCGGAATCAGTCGAACTTCATATTCATTACTGTCCATTGTTCGCCACCGGCTGGTCCGATAAAAATTTATCTCCCTATGACCACGATCGATCACCACTACCGTTGCTACCTTTCGCCCACGGTTTCCCACTCCTTTCTCATCCCATTTCGCCAACAGGGTCCACCACCGCGTTCTCCCGTTATATAGGTCGGCCTAAGTTATTGGACAAGCTAAGTTATAGGCTTCGAGACATCGGAAATTGGAAAATTAGCACGCGCGCGAGCACCACCGGATCACCGTTGTCTCGAACGTGTCCAATTTAGAAACATGAGAACGGACCGGTTCATATTGAGCGCACCTTGTCCCAAGTATGACTAATGGCGACAGCTTTGAATCTGACACACACCAAATTTGATGATGACTTCGACAATCGACACGAAGGCACACGAGCCAGGATAGAAGCTAGGAACGTAATTTCGTTCCACTCGTTCGATCGCGATTTAAGGGCGTGATTGTAATTGGCGACGGTGGAACGGTCCTTGGTAATGGCGAATAGTAGATTGCATGGCTTCGTTGTCGGTATGAGAATGTATCTGCACGTGTGTGCGCGTGTGCCTGTACACTACCTATTGGATAGCATGAAAGAAGAAACTTTCGGGGATGTATCACTTTAATGAGACTCAGGACCGCTTTATCTTCCGTTGTGACTTTTAATTCTGTGTCTCCAGGTAACTTTTCTATAAGAAAGTTTCCTGTTGAAGTGCTTCGCCTAAGCAGAGTTTTTGTAACATTTTCAATGAATGAAAAGCAAAGAAAATAAAACGACCTCGTGTACAACATAATGTTTCAAGAGACGAAGAAATAGAAATTTTATACGAATCTGTTTGATTAACAAGCGTTTACTACAGAGTGGATTCCGAAGAAATTTTCCAATTGAAAGAGAGATATAACAATACGAATATTGCGTTGCCACGAATCAAATCGGATAACATTAAAATGCAAAATTCCGCAAAGTCGAATATAAACGTACTTTGAGATAGCTATTCTGAATGTTTGCAAGTAATTACGACGCAAACTATGTTTCGGTTTATCTGTTCTCTTCTAAATCTGATAAATTACCAAGCATATCTAGATCTCTGTTTCATAAAAGCAAGACCAACTTGAGGAAACTATTTAATTAAAATGTCATTTAGTCCGAGGTATGACGTACTTACTTTGTGATCGTTTTGCTTGTTTCAAGTATTTCGTTCAACTGCAAGCATACACAAGCGGAACAAAGGAATGCAAGACTGGAAAGGAAGTAAGGTAGTTTTTGCCGTGACATCGATGCAACACGGCTCTGCGGAAAGTGTTGCAGAGAATGCTTGCGAATGCCATTCGTTGGAAATGCGCCATACTTCGTATTATATGGTGCTTACCGCGATTTATAACGAGCTACACGTTAATTTTCCTTCCGAATAATTAATTCGTCGGCAAATATTTGAAATACGTTAATAATTTATTTGTAGAAATAAAATTAAAGACCACGAGTTCTTCGTATTTGCTCATATCGATCGAACAATTTGAAAATAATCAAACTGGAACTGAACCTGTTTTAACCTATGATTCTCTGAATATATTGTACGTGTTATATTAGATATTTTCAATTTTAATTTTACGACGCGACTGTCCTGATTATATCGATTAAATTTGAAATCAATTTGAAATGTGTATAGAAATTACAGGGCACTTGCTGCAAATATGTATTCAGTAAAAAATTAATTAACTTATCGATATAATAGATAAGCGATTATTTAAATACTTTTACTACATATGTTTGCGCTGGATATATTGCAGCTTTTCAAATTTGTCTCATCTCGTTCCATCTTTAATGAAGTTTCAAAATGTTTTGCACACAATGTACTCATAAAAGGTTTCTGCAAATCTTTGAATACTTTCGTGAGTCAGCGTAAATACGGTGGGTGTTATAGTACAACAGTTACTAATAGATCTATGAAGTAAATGTTTCTAACTACTTTATTTCACGCTACTTTCGTAACAACGTAGATTAGTTCGTAATCGTACTACTGAAACGTAGTTTCGTATTTAGTAAATTTTGATGGTATTACACCAGCACGAAAATGAGGTGAAGCTCTCGGTTCAGCACCGAGCCAAGCTTCTGATGTATGTAATATAATCTTACATCAAATGGTTGTCACTTTGACACCAAGCTACACGTAATTAATCGAATTTATCTACTATCTAAACAATCATCGTTTATGCGCGCTGCAACATACTATACAATCTCTACGAAGGTACTTGGAAACGTTCGATAGACTTAAAATCACTGTCGTGCAAGTCAAGATTTTTAGAATTTCAATCTAGCCGTGTATTTCAACTTTTAACAGTATGCAGACGTCTCTTTTGTTTCACGATCAAGTCAAATATAACATTACTCTCGTATAAATCATGAACAAAATCTTATTATGCAGACTATAATATAGGGTTAATTTGTTTTAAATTGTATTGTGGCGGCACTCGACGACGAAACTTTCCCACAGCCTCGCGATACAAAGCATATCACCGAAGCGTAAGGCCGACATGCCTAATGAGCCATCGATATCCCTACGGTCCTTCCACCGAATATTTGGAAAAAAGCATACGTGGCAAAGGTCGTGGGCGTCTAACGAACGCGTGCGTAGTGGGGATATCGAGGAGCGAAAAAAGAAACAAATCGGTTCAAAGAGACATTCGAGTTTTAACAGCGAAGCGAGAATAGTCGAGAAGTGAGAAAGTCAGTGATAATCCGAGAATTGTACGAAACGAGTCGAAGGCGAAGATTGTTAAATAAATATATTGTTGAACACCGCCGTGTATTTCTTTGACACCTTACACCAAACACTACCTCAGTATGAAACTAAAATAAAAAAGAGAAGAGTGACTTCTTTCCTCCAAATTCCAAGTAACGACGACTACCTATACACGGTATAGTTATGACAAGTAACCTCCGTTCTAATTCAACCAAAGGCACATCGGATATCACAAATGACCACACCATCCACGACATCGAAATTGCATACCTAAATGTTTGGTGAATAGTAGCAGCTCATCATTGGAAGCGCGCGAACGGCTAATCACCGGTTGGAATAATGCAAATTAGGCCGGTTCGATGTAGCTCGGGAATCTATTTTGTCCGCGCGAGCAATCGATTCTCGGCCATGACGAATTAATCAATCAAGCCCTGTCAATCGCGAGCGAGAAAGTTGCAGGAAATTCAGAAAAGAGAGTTCCCTGCGCGAATTCCTTCGAGCGTGCCACGTAAACGTCGCTTAACTCCAGGGAAAGGAACAAAATGGTGAATCAATCGGTCGTGACGAGCGTCTCATGGGGATACAACGAGACGGGGACGCATTTCGCTGACAAATTGGTCCGCGACGAGCGACAAAGGTACAACGCGGCTGGATATGGTTTGACTGACGTACAGAGATCAACGATTTCAATCCTTCGACGTATTGGATACAAATACACGGTGTTAGCCAGATCTACCGCTATCGCCGCGCGACTTCGACCAATCGAGTAGAAGTTTTGGGAAAAATTGCGCTACATTCGCACGTTTGACGAGCTATTCGTCAGCCCGTCGACATCCATCGCGACGAGAATGGAAACAGCGCGTGGCACTTTCCTACGTTCCGTGCTTGGTAATGCTATTCCTTTTTGGATAGAGTGCTTGATTATAGAGCGTCGCCGCTTCAGATGGAAGAAACAGATGGAGAATGTGGGGCGAAATTGATTAAAGATTTAAAGGATGGGATAAAAGAAATGTCGAAAGATGTTTTATTTTAAATGTAGAATAGTACCGGTACTTGTCTGTCTAATATACTTTCTATGTTCCGAGTTGACTATCAGTTAAGTAGAATTAAAAAGTACTTTAAACTGCGGACCGTTGAAAAGCAAATTAGCTTTACAGCGGTAATTTTGCGAATTCAAGCCTTTGTGTCTCGTTTTAAAATATTCAACTGAAGAACCATAGTACGCTGTGAAATACATAAAAATTTCTCACCGACCGTACCGACTTTAACCTCCATCGCGTTAGAATCGTCTACATACTTAATTATTGTACGTGTGGCAAATTTCCCTCACTTGTTTCTTTCAACTTCCTCCGCTGTACGTTCTGTCTTTAAGTACACGTACATAAATTTAGACGCTTATTGTTCTCGGTTCAACATCCTTAAAATACCCACGTTCGATGAATAATGTCCGTCAAGGTCTATCGCTGTATTTTTCCTTTTTCTTCTTCTCTTTTCTTTTATCTTTCGCAAATAATTATATTTTGGAGGGCTTGTACAAAACCGTATACCAAGGTAAAGTATATATCATGACTGTCTGCATAATTAATTTAAACAAAATTCTGACGGCTATTTGATAATTCTAATACCTTTCGCTACATTGAAGTATTTGTCCATAGAAACGGACCAATATCGGATGGAAAAGAGGTTTTATTTGATTGTTAATTTACGTACATATTATGTTTAAACTTTTAAATTCTGCTTTTCTCATTCCATGTTCATTATGAAGACATTTCAAAAATACAATTTCGGTTATATAATTTGTTTCACGAATTAAAAGGTTGCAGGCGTTTAACCTTAAGTATACGGTTTTAGTACGAGTTCGCCGCACAAAGTTCTGCAACATCAAAGTTAAACTTTCACATTTCCGCTTTTGAGAATCGTACAAAATGACAGAGGAAACCGCAAATCACCGGCAGTGAGATTCGAACCGATGTACGATCAAGCCGAAACGGAAAGCTATCGTAAAACTATATAGACCACGGCAGCATGGCGTTTGCATCGCAATAAATGAAGGGAAACGTTGACGCGCGTCTGGGAACGCCGATTTTCACGGCACGGCCTCGAGACCAGTTGAGCTTGACAGGAAAGTATGAAATTGGATCAGTCGCAAACATCTACGCTGCGACAGGATATTAACTGGGATGCAGGCGGGAAACGAGTCCGGGAAAGGTTTTTTCTTGTCGCGACAAAACCGATATACACGGCCGTGGGAGATTGTAAATGAGTTGCCAACCTTTTATCGCTCGAACTTCTTTCTGCACATTTTTTTTCTCGCAGTTCGTTTCTCTCTCGTACTATATCTTTTTCTCTTCTGCATGCAACACGCTCTGTATATTTTCGTGTCATTGAAGAATACCGAATTTCAATTCCCGTCGTATGACATTCAACCCTTTAACGCGTTGTCAATTTCCGTGAAAAGATTCGAAACGCTTTACGCTCTCCAAGTTCTACGAAACGGTTAGCAATTCCCTTCGGTTTTTTCTTCTTTTTCCTCACTCACACGCACTCTCTCTCTCTCTCTCTCTCTTCCTCTCTGTGCTCCCGCATGAAACGATAAATTTCTGTGTTTTTAGCAGTTCAAGCGGTAATTCCGCGCTCCAACGGATTTTCATTAAACATTCGCAACTGTTTGTAAAACAGTGAATTCCAAATGTCGTTAGCTGTCGATTTTCGTATTTTTCACGTAATATGAAATTTTTATGTACAGCTGCTCCTTTTTATCGAGGATTTTTCACGAAATACTGCTTGATTTGCAATTGCAAATTTTTCGTTTAAAAATTCTTTTGGATGTTGTGTCAGCTTGTATCGTAAACGTTCCTCAGAGTAGTGCGTGATTAAAAATTCGACATGCATGGCTTTGCGCACGTAGTGTTGATATTTGAGGTATTCCTAGAACTTTCAAACGAATTTTAAATTCAAAATAACTGAAATCTGTGTCCGTAGCATTTTTTACTCTTTGAAGCCTTTTTATTTTACGTATCTATCGAGGCAAGTAGTGTAAAATATTTGCCAAATCGGTACTGGCACTTACGTCACTTATGGACATTGATATATAGCGTTAACATTATCCAAGATATGTTGGATAAAAGGATTGAAAATATCGATTCCACGGATTATACAATAAAGGGTTTAAACCCTTACAGAATAATCTACCTGAAGCTATTGGATTGAAGCTATTAAAGCGATGCTAGCAAGAGAATGGATGAACCATTCTAAATACACAAATAAAATAAACACAGAAAATTGGAAAACTCACGCAACAAAAAGAGAATTAAAAGTTTTGTCTAGAGAATACACTGGAGAAATTTGGGATAAGTATCAACATCATAAATTTCATTTAAAATCTTTCTAGCTTTATAGGAGTAACAAAAGCGTCCAACATAAAAAGTTCCAAAGATTCTTGTTTTCTTAACAAACTTAGAACATGAACCGATGCATGACTACATCATATCATTCACTGATGAAACTAACATTTAACCAGATGTGTATTCAAAATCTCATGAACTGAATAAGTATCTTCTTACTTTAGAAATTACTAGAAATAATATTACCGAAACAAAAAAGAAATGGTAGAGAAAAATTTTCTATCAAGTAAAAAGGATTATTTCATACAAATGTCAATCACGATCGTCAAATGATCAAGCCAACGTTGAGCAGCTGCTGTCGAACACATAACTTTTCAGTAATTGCGCTAATGCGAATCCCATGTAAATGGTCGTTTATCTTCCACAAAGGAACGAGATACCAGGTCAATCGTTGGGGGCCAATGTCTCGGGAGGATACTGGCGGAGACGATCTTGCAGTGACATATCGGGCCACTGCAGTGCGCTGCAGTGAACGCATAGATCGGTGTTGGAGTGCAATTCCGGAAGATTCCGGTTGCGAAGGACTGAAGACGCACCAATCTACGATCGTTACGAGCTTTACCCTCCATTTCCAGAAATCTCACGAATTTGTCAATTATAGACAGGTTAGTAAATACAGCTGAATAACTGTAATAATAGATATAATGTAACAGTAATTATTTAGTTTCAACTAATTTTGCAACGATTAAAAAAATTGTCGTATAAAGAACAATTAGGACATACACTTTTTTTGTTTTGATAACACTGTTTGCAAAATGTGTAAATCCACGTGTTAATCGTTTGCGATTCGTTGAATGTACGCGGACAGTTAACAAGTACGAGCAATTACGCCGTAAAAACAGAATAGTACGGGGTTACATGAAAATGGAAGCTCATTTCGTATTGTACAATGCTAACATTTCGTATAACCGTAAAACCGTCGTTTAATTGTAAGTCTAAAACAGTTTAGCCTCATGAATATTTATACGGCACGTTGATGCGCGTTATTGTGTCAATGCTAATTAATGACTTTCTACTTACTGTCATATTTGAAATAAAATTCGTAACTAGCTTTTCAATTTTATGAATTTTCATTCATTGCATTTTATCTCTTGAACATCGTAGTAATTTTGGATATCTTGTGATATTATTCATCTACACATATAAATATTTGTAAAGTTAAATGTGCGACAAAAATGTTTAATACTGTGAATTGTGTTATGTGTGTTTTTTCTTATAATTACTTTTACCTTTATGGCAGCATATTTTAATGGATTTTCATGCGCTGGACTTGCAACGGAGAAACTGGATAAGAAGAAGGGACACGTACCTACAAACAATGAAAATACCAATATTAAAAGTCTGCTGTATCTGTGGACATTATTCGAAAATCGGCTTGAATTCAATTTTGATAAAAATTTAAGGTCGAATTAAAAATTCGAAACTAGTACAGAAATGTTAAACTCCAATAAATAATTACTTCTATATTTCATTGAAACATGACGGTTAGAAAGCTGCAGCTAGCAGCTCATATTAAATTGATCATCGGTAAATTGCAAATTTTTATCCACATGCATATTTCCATAGAAAATTTGTGATGCTGTGAAATTCAGTTTTGCTCTCGTTATTTATCTTGCATATATTTTTTCATTTAATGGTGTATTGCATATTTTATAAATGCCTCTCCTGTTTCCTTTAGTAAATTCTATTACATTGTGAACTCGTTAACCAATTTATTAGGATTGAGAACGTTCACAAATTGCGTACATTACCAAGTAATGTCTCGAAACTATTCGAAATAATTACTAATTGCAAGTAATTACGGTCATTAATCAATTACATATAACAGTTAATATTACTGTAATATGTATAAACTATAAATTTTATATAACACACATAATATATTCATGAGAGGTTTCTAGAAGCGTCCAAACTTTCGTGAACCACTGTATATCCACGATTTAATTGCAATTATTTGTTCTCCAGAGTGGAGTACGATAATTATGTAACCTAGATAAGACAAGCTCGATGGTGCACGATTAGCCGATGGTTTTCGCAAATTCAATTAGGTTCTTATGAAATAGAGGCGAGGGCCATTTATTATGGCGAACGGAAGAGGCGGATTCTCGCGAAGTGGATCGCCCGGATGCGGACCAGTGCGGCGCCATTCGGCCTGGCTGAGTCTCAAATCTTTAAACGAGCGAAAAACTTTCCTGCCATATTGCATTAAAGCTGTGATTAATTTATTGGCGATAGTTATGCATCTCAATGAGACGGAAAGCTGGCCTGCAACTTTTCTCCATGACCCTCATTTTTCCTGGGCAACTAACGGATATGCGGGTCGCGTAAACGATTGAAATTCCATCGAAGATTTGAAGGGTTTTAAGATTGGCTTAAATCGCCAAGATTCCATGCAACGGAATTGTGATGAAGAATATGTTTTCTGAGTGAGAAGAACGAAGTAGAGAAGGATGGAGAACTAACTGGTACAATTGCAATTGATGTTCCTATGCTTTTGAATATGAAAATTTGTATTTAGTATACAATACATATCATTTATAATAAACAACTAAATAACTAAATAAATAAATAACTAAATATACATACGTTTTTGGCGTGCAGCATTGCAGTCGACATTAAATCGAATTCAATAACCTCAAAATTTTACTGTCTGAAATAACATTAAACATTATGATATTGATTTTGGGTATAGAAATATTATTTTTCAATTTTTGGTTAAAACTAAATGCTTCAATATTCGTTTGTAACATAATACATACATATGTATCTATAGTAACATCTATAGTTTGTAACCACTATCGAAATATCTCGTAACGTAGTTACTACGATAATCGATCGATCGTTACTACGTGTATTGTTAGGTTAAAACGATGAAACTTTGATGTCAAGTTAACTGAATAGAAATTATAGAAATGTTTATAGCATAAAAGTTCAATGTATCATTACACGTAGAATTTAACCTCATAAAGTGTATGAAATTATACTCTAATTTTTCTACATATTTTTTGATCGAGTACGGTAATTTTTATCACAATAGATACACAATATCTCAGTTCTGTACAAAGTATCGTTTTAATACAAGGAGTATGCAAGGTTAAAGACGAGTGAAAAATGTCACGTAGTTACAATTTACTTACTTTTGTGATTCCTTGTCATAATGCTGTTTGACGCCTATAACCTGAAGCACTTTCGTTAATACAACATGTTAATGCTCGCACAACACCGTTAATAACATTTATTTTAACAAAAGCACGAACTTTACAAAGGAAACGTAACAGACACGACAAGACAGACGCCTCTTACGAACGTTGACGAATTCAAACTGCTTGCTAATTTCTTCGCGAATGTCCGTATAACTCCGTGCTTCTTCGGTGTTGGACACGAAATCAAATAGGGCGCTAGATTTTAAACGGGGTATTACAAAGGGAAAGAATATTATTATTTAACATGAATTACGTTAAAATTACTTGATATTATGCATATCTGTAAATCATATACGTATTTAATTAACTTTCAGATCGCAAAATAATCCATTATATTAAGGATTATCATGCTTATAGTCATTTACGTTATATAAATTATTTTCTTTTATTAAACAAAATATTGGTTTGTCTAAACCCAAAAAATTGCGAGCAAATGAAAAATGAATGCAAACGAATACTTGATATGAATAATATTCTTATATTAATGATTAAGAATTATTAAGTAAAAAGAGATTGCATTAATAGTTACGAGAAAAGTTGTAGAATAATTTTAACGAAGTCGTTTGAAATCTACGTGCAAAATGTTATTTGTGGAGTACATTTGCAAACTCCAGCGCAAATGTAACCGTGTTTAAAGCACCTATACCGGTTGAACATTAAATCCGCTCGAAACAGACTAGCAAAGGTAAAGTACACTCCAAAAGCCACGATCAACAAAGGAAACAAGCTATCGACTCGAGACTAGGCTGAAATCCCTCCGATTTACTCGCAACGTCAAAACGCGACTGATCTCGCACAAAATCAACCGAGTTCGTTCGAAAATCGATAACTAACCGTCATGTCATGCCAAAGCGATGGAAAAAATACTTAAATGCTCGTTGAAATTTCAGAAGGACGTCGAAGGATTGTCTTGCTTCGTCGTGATTTGCCTCAACCTTAAAACAAACGATCCTACGCTATCTTGATGAATAATTCATCAGTGTAACGCGTAGACTGCGTGACTTTCACGATTCAACTAATCTGTTACGCGTCTCAAAGCGTTTCAATAAATCCTTTCTCTTTTGTTTCCGTTTCCTTTCTTCCCTGAGTGCATGGTTTTACAAGAAGCAAACTTTTCGATGACAATCTACAACTGAAGTATTTTGTTCTTACTAGATTCCCATTGACTACGCAGCGACGATGAAAAATGAAGTGAGAAATGGAAAAAAAAATTATTCCTCTGGCATTTATTGTATCCTCGAGTCTTTTCACGATTATTTCATAAGTTTGCAAATATATGAAAAATTTCAATAGATATGAAAAATTTCGCTCGTTTCGTTTTAACACAATTCATGCTTGCAATAATTCAAAGTCACTTGTTCTAACAACGTCGGATATGTCAACTGAAACTCCGTAGCGTATAAGTTGGAAATATTAAATTTCGATCAACGTCTATAAAATCATCATCGTCGATTTATTAATCACTTAAGAAAGCGTTAGTGCGAAAGGAGCAAACGTCTTGTCCATTAACGTCTCCGTGCAAATGCATCTTTGACTTATTCGATTCAAAGATGAAACGCTTCCTCTCATTACCATCCTTGCCGGTTATTAAACGTCAAACGTGTCCGGCCACTTTATGAAATACGATGAATTATATCCAGGACACGAGAGACTTATTGTTAGTTTCGATCCAGCGCAGTATGGCGATCGTCTTTCCATGAATTCTAATTTGCCGCTCGGTAAGAATTATCGGCGCAAGATTAATGCGCTGCCGCGCGCTCGACAGCACCGGATAACGTTTTTCTCCTATGTGCCGATCAAATGCGCTGCATTAAGGGTAGGATGCGATGTTTTTTCGTTCGGTTTGCATATGGAAATTAAGCATCCGCGAGTTCTTCTTTGTCTGGCCACGAAGGTGTTTTTTCTTGCCAGTATCTCGTGATCGGCTGAGCGTACACGCCTCTTGCTCTAAGAAACACTTAGAGGATCGTTTTGCTTAGAATCGTTTTACCGTCGATCGATCACGTTTATTGTTTTACTTGTTCAACGCGTCTGTGAGTTATGATGTGAGAACATTTAGAGAAATTAATGGGAATATTTATATCCCGAATTAGTCGATCGAGCGACGATGGAATATTCAGAGGAAAGACGTCTATACAGACGCAGGAGGACGATAACAAAGCTTGTGCTTACTTAAAACGCGGCAGCTATGTTCTGGACAATCCTATAATTAAGTGAAAGATATTCTCAGTGGTAGTCTGGGGAAATTAATTAATTGAAATTGTCTCGCTACTCTCTTGGAATGATATTTCTCCTTCGCTATTTCGCACACCGTATCTGTTGAATCTTGATATCTTCGCTTAGTTAATTTTGTCTCAAATAAAAATGATATTCGCTGAAATGAATTATCAGTTTCTTATCATTAAGGAAAGAATCGTAATTAATCAGCTTATAGTATTTCTATAATTTAAAATATCTTGCAAACATTGCACAATTGTACATTTATTGTCATTTACAGAGAAATTGCATTTATATTATGAAATTATTACTAGTATGTAAAATACTTTATCGAATAAGCTATGTTTAAGGCCAAACATTCTTATTTTCACCTATATCTTTTAATTTATTGTTCGAATCTTGTACAGATTTCTTTACTTTTAGCATTTTAGCATCTAGTATATGTTTCAAGTCTTTATACAGCCGCATAATTTCTGAAGATATTTTCTACTTGGTTTTGGTTGCTGAAGACCGCTTCACTAAGTTTATTAAGACAGAGTAGCGGTAACCCGGCCGAACGAAGGCGTGAACTCTTTAGAAAGCTGCCTCACTTTTAGGGCATTACTCTTAGAAGTGCATGAATAGGAAATCTCAGTCTGTAGGCGAGTTAGATATAAATGGCCTCTTATATACAGCCTTACAAAAACGTCTGACTTCTTTAGAAAAGCAGCTGTTGTATACACGTGTGCTTTTTTTTTGACAACTTCTTTTCATTTCCTAGGTCCGCAATCTATCTCTTTTCCCTGTCTGCTTTAAATTTGTTTTTTACACGTAATAAAGTTACACTTACGAGCCTTTCAGTTTCTATTATTTTTCGCTTACGTTTCTTTCGCTCGTTTGAATATTTTTCAATTAAAGCTAGGAATATCGAAATAACGAATAATTCAAATCGAAATGTTTTTACAAATGTAATTTATTTTACAAAGAATTTTCATTCGTGTTATTTGACGATGTAAAGAAATATCTAACACAACTTTCAGGTTTCTTTAGTTTGTAGCAAATCGTGAAAGGGATCCTATTGCAAATAATAAACCAGCGAAAATCCCGAAAATTCAGCTTTCATTCTTTTCGTGCTTGTCTCTTGTAGGACAATCTGTAGCAATCCTATGTTCTTCGTTCTCTTTTCGCAAGGATTATTTGTGATTGGCATAGTCTTTACCCTTTCGTTTTCCCATATCTTGTTTCTCTCATAGAGACAAATCTATGTCCATCACGGTAGATAGAGAAGTTACTGCCATCTTATGCAAGGCTAGAATTTTTTTTATATATTTTGGATATAAATGATAATTTTTTACGTGTTAGAAGCTCTGAATTAATGTAAACATGTATTCGTATTTTCTAAACTCTGTGGAAATTAAAGCACTTCAAACAAGAACGCTTCATTCTCTTGATGTAGATGTTAAGTACATCTTGGCAATTTATTTTCCACCAGAGATTAATAAAAGTAAGGAATCTCATGAATACAGTTCAGGCATTGCTCAAATGCAATAACAGCAGGCTATAAAGTAGCAAAACGACGTTGGCAAAAATCTAGGAGTTAAAATGAGAAATTATACTTCGTTTACTTTTCCATCTACACTCTCGTTTGAAGAATCACTGCCCTACTCGACGAACGCATGCTTATTCAAAGGGGAATTATTAATAATTCAATAATATTTAAACATCCATCTTTAATATTCGATGCTTTCATAAAATTTTCTACATATAAATTAATAATAGGACAAATTCGAACAAGGAATCCGTATAAAAGTTAAGTAAGACTTCAAGCTCGATACGAGCAAATAACACAACAAAGGCTCTCGACGCTTTTCATACGAAAGTTTCCCGCAAATTATCCCTTTCCTCTTTTCGAAAATTCCCCCGACATGTACTCCACTCGAAACAAAGAGGACTTAATGGAGCGAAAATAACTGTCCAAGTCTCAAGTAAAGTTAACGAAGTACGTCGGTCGATGCATTTCGATATGGATAGTTTCCGTTTTGTAATCTTCGCTTATCTTATTATGCCGCCCTCTGTTTAACTTTAATAAAAGAAGTTGTTTAACCGACACTCGTATTAAGACGACCGAGCCGCGACAGAATCGAGTTACCCCAAAATTCTAGTGTAACAACGCGCGTTTCGCGGCTAAGGGCACGCAATCTCGTGTTCCCGGCACCGTTGTTTCAATTATTAAGTTTCATCGTCAGTTTAGCGGAGTTGCTGCGGATTAAAATGTAAACCACGTTATTACGCTCGCCGCGCGAACACGACCAACTACTGACACGCTAAATCCCCGAGTCAAAGGAACATAATTTTCGAGCCCCTGTTAACTGTGATCCACCGTTATCAAACTTCTTCCTTCACGACGCGTGTCTCGCGTTAAAAAAGAATCCACCGGCGCGATTGGTGCAACGTTCGTGTTAGAAATTCGGATATTAGAGTACAGGGTACGGCATGATGGAAGCATACATACGTTAACAAAGTTCCGGCGTAAGTGCTGTTGCTCATAATCCTCTTATCAGGGGGTACTTTTGCCTTCCGTATTCCGTGGCTAGTTCTTCCAACAACAACATGCCTGTGTTTTGAAGACAACGCAACCAAGAGTTGCCTGCCGTCCTTAAAATTTTCTCAACAATCCAACGATACTCTATAGCTATGTGTGTTCGAGCAATTTTACTGACCACAGGCTACCTAGTGAAATACACTTTTATGACTAATATTCGTTTCATCGTTAATGAAATATCTTCGAACGACAGAAATTGTCAGGATTCGATGCAGTCAGACAAATTCACGACAAGCGAAGAGAACAAAAGCATCTTGCGAACTTTCTAGTAACGCTTGACATTTCCTAAATCTGGGTCAACGAAGAAACTAGTCTTGACAGGAGTTTGACCATCAGGGATTACCGCGTTAGGATCATTTTGTGTACGTACACGCGTTTCCAGGACATCAAGTCCTGTCTCGCGTAATAAAAGTTTCCCCAGGCACAGGGGACTCAGAAATTGTGCATACGGTTGAAATACCGTAGGTGCTCGAGAACTCGTCGTCAGTTTGAACTTGAAGTAAAATGACGTTGTAGTGAGAAAGTTTCAAAGAACTGCGTTATATATTGGGTTATATATTAACTTCCGCGCTCGATGTTACATTCTTACACGGATATTTATGGCATATCGTTTATAGGACTCTAAAATCACGGAGAAAATTTATCGGGAAAATTAAAATTGTCGTTTTGAAAATTTCGAATTATTTCGCAAATATAGGGGATAGGAACAAATGTAAAGGTGTTACAGATATAATTTATGTTCTCAACGCACGAGTTTCATCTATTTGGCTGCGATAAACTCTTTCAGATAAAAAAACACGTAAGAGAAAATTTCATTCAGTTCTGTAACGATTTGCTACAGTATGAAAGATCCGAAAATAAGAAACACGAATCTCTGCTATGGTAACCCGATTTTATTGAGATGAAACCATTCTTCGAAAATCGATTCTAAAAATGGGTACTTCAGACGCTCGAATTTCTCGATATAGTGGTCGGTGATTTTCCATTCCTATGCAAAGCTTGATAACCTGGATAACGAATGTAGCAAAACTCTCTGACGCGAGAAGCAATTTCTTTCGAAACCTTATTGGCCGTTTGGTGAAAAAGCGTGCAATTCGTACATTGGGAATTTTTTCACGTATGTATTTTCTACCTTTGACAAAAAAAAAAAAAAAACATCGAGAATCGCCGAATTACTAAAAATAATTTTTGAGCCCCGACATAAAAAATCTTAATTAACTTACTTCACGAAAGATTAAATATTTATGTACGTATAAATGATGAAAGATAGAAGTTTTATAAGTTTAATTATATCTTTTCAACACGTTTGGCTTGGAACGTTATACGATGCGACAGAAATAATACTTCTGTGTTTGGGTTCTTTGCAAATAAACTGTAGAATTTGTTTTCTCGAGGCAATAGCAAAAGCGAATTTTCTTTGTTGTTAGAGTGCTGGCAGTTTAAATGTATCAATAAGCGATTGTATAAATTGTTTGTTGTACGAATTACAAATGCACTCGTCTGCGTGTCAATCAATTTGCGACCAGGATAAACCAACATAATTTCGTCAGCATACGACGAGCCAGAGACCATTTTCCAACGATGTTTTCGTGCATCGTAACTTCGTTATTTCGGGCTCGTTCCAGCTTGATTTTCGTAAGTTAATAATACTTCGTGTAATTTATTTCATCGCGTTTATTCTATTGTTGCTACGATTTTATTTGTTTCGTGGCCTCAATAATGTTCTCTCGTATAATACATTCATTTAAATTACGTCGCACAGGATTAGATTTCGCGCGAGTGCATCCATTTTATGGCAATACAGTTTCGGTTGTTTCGAGAACAGATGAAATAACGTAATAGCATATTTCCCCACCGTTCCTCGTTTGGAAAAAGCTGTCATCGAAATTATATTGTAAATTAAAAATATTGTTCGTCTCTTGTCTGAAAGAAACGCTGTTTTTTTTTGTTTGTTACAAGATATACTACAAACAAACTTAATTAGTTCTGAAATTTGTAATATAAGATATATAATTTCGTCGATTTTATGATACCGTATATCTTCTGGAAAATGATCTTTGGAAAACCATTTCGCTATGGAAAGAAATAATATTAAGTAATATTATGGAGAAATATTTTTGGTCCACTTTATGTTACATAAAAATTTATAAATAATTTGCATACGTCACTTTATGTTAATGTAACTTTTAAAAATTCACGCGTGCTTCATTATGGAAAACATAAAACAAGAATGGAGAATAAATCGAATAAACTGGTCATCTTCTAAAAAGTGACGTTATTGCAAGTTAATATCAATTCGTTACTATGTCATTTTTGTCGTAATATCCGGTGACAATTGCGTATGGATGGCACTATCAGTAGTAAATTTCAATTTCAATTCGTGCATTATAGTACCGTTTAATGAACATGCAGTGTTTAATGAACATCCGCGAAGGGAGTCTCTCGAAAATCATTATTAACTGAATTTAGTTAATATAACGAGCTGACTCAATCATGATTGATTGAAACTTCTTTAAAATGTAACATTTTACTTTTCTATTTCAATTGTTCCTTCAGTTCCTTTATTGAAGGTAATTAATTTGCGATAAATTAGTTTCATGACAATTTCAATATTACAATAATAACTCCGACAACACACAGTGTAGCACATTTATAGATTTGCATTTGTTATTTGCAATTTGTATATTCTCTCTATATCATGTACAAATCGGTTTGCGTTTTTCCTGTACAATGTACAGTGATCATGCCTTTGTTTCATGATTTCAGGACAACCGGGAAATATGAAAAAAAATCCGTGAAACTTTCCCATGATCCACCGTACGTACGTAAATAGCGATAGAAGTTTAACAAAATTCGTGAATCAGCGAATACTTTGCTTTCAAACCGCAATTAATTTTTCTTTTCGTTTGCTTTCACCGCTGAGTACGTTTAAACACCACCGTCATAAAACTTGCGTAACCCAATTTACGCAAACACTTCCAATTATTTTACATGAAAAAATCAATTTGAAACAAGTATATTTAATATTTGCCAACAAAATAAATTCCCTGGTAAAATCAATTTCAAGATATAGAATAATTTAAAAAATAAAACTCGAAATATTTTCTATTTTCATGTATCACTGAGAAATACATTCGGTAAAACAAATTTGCTGATACAATACAACCGTAGAATCACAATTTTATATTTACAAAAATATCCACGCGAAAATTTTGCAACATACGAAACACGATTCCCGTTTGTTAAATATTCTACAAATTCTCCACACACATATCGTCCATTTTACTCTCGTCCCTATCCGTATTACCTCGCCGGAGTTCCATGCATAACATCTCGTGCGATTTCCTGCCGAGATCCAAATCCACCTTAGCAATCTCACCCACTGCACACGTACTATTACTTTCGAGGCCAACAAAGACACTGAACCATCCTGAACGTCGAATCACTCCTAGCACTGTACTCAATCCGCTTCCTTAATTACCAATTCGTGCCTGCAAGGCCACTGATTTACAGGCAGTTATCTGCAGCACGGTTGAATTCGTCGCGACGATAAATGCGAATTCCTGCCAATCGTGGTCCTTCTGTAAAACTGCAGCCACGAGGCACGGTTACATCGTGGCGCAGTAATCACGCGAGATTAATTGCGTCGCTATCTTGCTTCTGGTTGGCTGCATCAGTCCGCGCAAAAGGAGGGCGACCAAGGTGTTGGAACGAGGGAGAAAAGCGAGAAAGGAGAATCCAGCAATGGTTGTATAGGCTCCGGACTGAAAGTGTCTTTCAGAAGGGCCCACAGCACGAGGTGCAGCCAGCATACGTAAGCGAAGTATATCACGGAATTCAGAACAGGAGCCTGTCGCGAACCCACGGATACAAATCTCCTGGAAAATGGATAAAGAGAAACGAAGAGAGATACCGGAATGCCTGACAATGAGCACAGGATGCTCTCGAGTATCTGCCGGTACGCGGAGTTCCGCAAACAGCTCGTCGGGAGACGAGTTTTCGCGTATAACAGACACGAGAGAGATCGAGCAGGAAGGGTGGCAAAGAATTGATTCCGCAGAACGTCACCAGTTTCTTGGCACTGGCCACTGGCAACGCGTACCGAAGGCAACGTGGAAGAAAAAGAGTCGCGCACTAGTCGGACGTACAATCTAATTGGAAAACAAATAAGCTTTCGTGCAATCCTCAGTGGTCCAGTAGACTCTTGTCGCCATTCCAACCCTCGTCCAACTCACGTAAATTCGTAAACGTACTACTGCATCAATAGCGAATGCATGCTCGTTAATAGAGGCAGGATTGTGAAAGGAACGATGATTCTTCTGTAAATGGCTGATTAGATGGTGATTTTGTTTTTCTGCTGTCGGTCGGGTATAACAATTGCGAAGTCGAACGTGTGACTGTACGTTATTTCAACTCATTTTTGTGATATCTGCTTTAGTAATACAATGGATTTAAAACATTGATTCTTAAATTTGAAACATGTTCGTTCACTGCTGAAGCAGAGTTATCGTATAATTTGTTTCTTTTTGTGTGTTTGTGTGTGTATGTGTGTGTGACGACCTATTCAGTGTTACTTTGTTTATGAGAAAGATACGTTTTATATGTGAAAGATGTCCGTTATTAATATTTTTGGACGAAGCCACGCATATTCATTACTGGGAACATAATTCCGCTCTTTGAAACAAAAGAGGGAAAAAGAGATCCTCAGGAGAGCGCGATACGAACTTTTAATCTACGAAAATCTCTAACAGTAGAGGGCGCATTCATCAGATAAAAGACCCTATTGTATTCAACACTATCCATATTTAAATCACCAAATTTTTATCCACTGCATCATCTTGCTACATTTTAATAAGTCCATTTTGCATTTTAATAGATTACTTTATATATGGTGCGCTTCATTTTTAATTAAGTTCCGTTACAATGTCACAAAAATTTAATTTCTCCAACATTTATGCGCGAATACGCTTATCTTTGATGAAAATATATGAAACTGCTTGTAAAAAAGATAGAGACAACATGAAATTTGCATTAACTCGTTATCCTTTATTACTGACTTGTATTTCTCATTCCCTACACATTTATTTTATTTTCTTCATGCTACGTAATTTTTAAGTTTTCGGATTAACGTTTCTCTTATTCAAACCCAGTGACTTACATTTTTGATCGCTGTGTTTCTAAACATTTTATGGGGAATATTTTCTTCTTATCGTTTTGCATATTATTTCTACATATTCCGTAATATATAGATCACGACAGTAGATTAATTACTGCAAAACTGATAACACAGATAATGTAAAAGATTTGCATTTTACAAAGCTATAGAACACTCACAGTAGAAAATGACTATATTAATTTTACCAGTTACGTACACACGTCGCCGTATTAATTATCTTCACGTATTAATTTTCCTCCGATGTTGCAAAATCGATGTACAGCTCCATGAAACTAATAATTTAGCTTCGCGATGACTTCGCGACAGGCGTCGAAAATTATCTGCTCGTCGAAGCAATAGCGTGCAATTAATGTCATTATTACTAGGTAATTGGGAATTTGTTCCGGTAAATTTCTGTTCTATAAACCGTGAAGTAATATTGACGCCCGATAAATGACGACGATAACATCACATTCGGTTATATACGCTCGGATTTATGGAACGCTTTTGTTCCCTACAACTTTTCTTATCCTGAAACTACACTAATAATATGGTTCGAAAATCTAGATCCATTCGTCATGCCGACAACTTAATTTGATATCAGCGGTATTGTAAAACCTTACCATGAAACATAAAATTTTACCTGACTATTATGATTTTATGCTTATTATTGTAATAAAAGTCTTGTAATTTCTATGCGCGTGCATATTCGCGGATTGGTTCGAAATTTCCCCGATATAATCATCTCAACTGATCTAATATAATCGAATGTCTCAGAAAAACAACAGGGGAGAGGATCTTTGTTGCGCGTTAACGCGTGTATCGCTCGTTAGAAATTTTCAATGTTTCAATAGGACCGCGTATACTACCGCAGTTAGCTTGAAAACAAGAGTAGCAGTGGAACACCGTATTCAACGTTTACATGAAAAGAAAGAAAGAGAACCGTATGGCGTAGCTAGGGCAACGAATACGCGAGACAGCGTTGTTCGTAGTACACAAATGATAGCGCGACGACCAAGGAGAGTCGTAATTGTTTCGATGCTGTAATGGGGATCCTTAAGTAACTACGCTACGATGTTCCCACGTGCGGGTTTCCTGCGTGTTCTGTATATATTCGGGCGCAGTCAACGACACGTGAAGTCGCGTCTGGGGTCAGGTCGGCGCTCCCTCATGCGTGCTTCCTCCGCGAGGTTCCCACCCATTGACAAACCAGGAATACACCTTTCTCGCCGGACCTCGCTACGTGCAAGGAACTTCCGATGACCTCCAACGACTCTACCGAAACTTGAAAAACTTCGGAACGAACAGTCAACCGAAACACCCGATCCCTTACACCTAAGCGTACGTTGCTCGAGGGAAATCTTACCAGAGCCTTTTTACGGTTTTAACGATCGCAGGTGTTTCTCCGTAAACGGTCCTTTTCTCCACTTATCTCCTTCCCAAACGATCGTACGTAGTTCGCGTGTACTTTGTCATATTGTCAAGTTTCGCTCTATTTAACACATTGCGGAGCCCAGATTCTTTAAAATTGTAGGATATTCTAGTTAGAGCATCTTGATATCTGTTTATTGTATGCTGCTTAAAAATTAGAGTTATGAATGAATTTTTGTATTATTCAAATAAACGGAAATAAGTAGTTTTTATAGACTAGATACATCGATATGTTTTTTATATAATCCTGTAATAAAAATTAGCTTCGAGACAATCATTAAGAGGCAGATATATAAACGTAAGAAATAGGTATAAAAATTAATACGACACGGAAAACTATGAAATTCAACGCCGAATATATCCAATAATGGTATAATTCTTTATTGGTTTCGTATATAGAAATCTTGTCAATTGTAGAGAAATTTGTTGGAAGTTACTTCAAAAAAGCTATCGCTTTGTAATGCGTTGGGAAGTTTACCGTAGAAGTTGCTGAATCAAGAAGCGCGCTAACTTTGTGTAGATTGTAAAACTTGAAAAAGAAATTTGCTCGAGATTTCCTTGACTTCTAAATGCTTTGAATCTTTCAACTACATTGTGTAACTTCTACTCTTTCGATGTTTCTATTATATAAGTTTGATCCGGTCGAAGTTCAGCGGTGTAGTGTTTTGTTACACTCTAGTTATTATTTCAATATCAAATTCTTCGACTAATAATCTGAAATGTAATTAAGCTGAACGATTCAATAACAACAGTTTACGTTTGATATAAAATATTTGCGCTCGATAATCACGAATTTCACGCGATATTTCTTCCTTGTTTTCGCTTAATTTACTTCCGGCTACATATTCTCCAAAATTCTAAAAGGCATCAAATTAATTTCATTCCATTACCAACTAACTTTATCATATATTTTTCGTATAAATTTTCGAAAGTTGTCCGATTACCATAACTTCTATCGTAATTGGTTCTTTAAAATCCATCACTGGGATGTTTTAATAACCATCACGTCCATTACCTCTACCAGCTCAATTATGTTCGCGCCGAATTACGTTCGATACGATTATATTTATACTGATCTAAATTCGATACGGAACTACGTTATTTACTCGTATTTAAATTATTTCCATTACATTTGTTAAACAGTTAAATGCTTCGGCCATAATTTCGGCTAAATTAATACATCAAAATGCAGTACCATAAACAGGATTGTCAATAGGTGTTCGAAATAAATGGATCCTCTGTTAAATGAAAAGATGAGAAGTACTTCACATAATTGTAATCTCGTTAACTCTTCGACATCACTGACATAACAAACAATTCGATACGAGATATCAACGCGATGGAACACTATTTCAACACAATCAAGTACACATTACGCATCGATGTTGCATGAGGAACATCTGAGCGTTGCAAATGCTTATCGAGCAGACTGCGTCCTGTTACAGCAGTTATTAATCGAATCGCTGGACCTGACGTTACGAAATTCCGAGCCAAACCAAATACAAGAAGTAAATGACGCGACAAACAACTTTCGACGATGGTGTCGCGAGATATAGAAATTATAAATGTGAAATAATAACGGAATCGCTGTGGACTCAGCGTTACCAGATTCGTAGGGGAATTAGTTACAAAATGTAAATGATACAATAGGAAACGTCGGGTAACGATATGTACACGTTACTAAAACTTTGGAATCACCGCGTTGATTCTACACCGTATCACACTGACTAAAGGATGATAAAATATTTGCAGTAAGACAATAAAATTTTAAATTAATTTAATATCGCACACACGCGATATTAGATTTTATACGAGTTTACACGCGTTTAAAAAATAAACTAAGAAAAGGATAATAGGATACAGCAGTGCGCCAAATATTATAAATAGTATTCAAGTAACAAGATATATATTACAATGAACGTTATTATAAAATTATGCAAATATTGCTGGATATTTATCCGTTATTATAGGTAATTTGTAGAAGTGCGTGAACAAGTTAGTGTTCTCTAACTAGATCACACTTAGCCAGCTTTCCACGAAATTCCCGTGCGCGCCGGTTCATTCTCCACGAGTATACAAACCCGTGAAGTTTCGCGTATAATTAAGAAGATACTATAGCGTAATTAAAAACTAAAGTTAGAAGCACTCTCGTTGGATCGAGGGATACTCTAGACTTAGTTTGTCTGTATGAATTAGCACGCTTGAAATTCGATAACGGCGGTACAGTTTATTGTCCTAGAAAATTAAGACAGACTATTAACTCGTGGATCACGAAGGTTAGAATATATAGTTGTTTAAATTGAAGCGCGTCACAAACAGGAATCATGGTTTGTCACGGAAAATGTGTATCTAGTGGTATTCATTAAACCGTGGCTTGCTGATAAACCGTCGAACGATCGGATAAGTAAGTAGGTCGCACAATGTGACACGAATCGATCCTCGTTGAAAGAGAAACGTGGATGAAACTCCTAATATATCCATAAAAGATGTCTACAAGAGTCCTAATACTTTCGGAAAACTGTATATTTGAAAATATTGAAAAACGTTTACATTTCGATATTTATATCTAAACTTAGTTCGTCCGCTTTCAAGTGGCACAATCAAAATTCGCTAACGGAATATATTCAAGTGGCAGATATAAAAATTCTGCAAATTTTTACAAAAATTGCACTTGAAAATCTTCCTGCTGTTTATTTTTTCAATTCAAGATCGAAGTATCCACTAGGAAATTCCTATTTGATCGTCATAAAAGCATTCGCACAAACGCGCTTTCACCTTCGAACTGCAATCCCAAAAAGGGTTACTGCAAACTTGACTAGTAAAAAATATCGAGGTTGAAACTCTTTTTACCCTTTGTGCCACGCTAGTTGCGAAGTGTACGTTTGCAGATCGTTTTTCGAAACAACCGTCCTTCGACCATATTCCAATAATCGTGAATTCATTGGTCGCAGACTTTTTGTCTCGTTCGCATTCCTGAAACTATAGAGGTACGTCCTACTTGCTTAGCTTCTTATTTCTATAAAGTGTGCAGATGAGTTTCAGCGAGCTTCTTTTGCCGTGTTTGGGAAAGCTGTCGGATTCAATTAAAAGCATCCTGGAAATTGGGTCGGCAGAAGTTCCGCGATCCCCGTCAGTTTGTTGTAAATTGCACGAGATAAATTGGTGGAATGCAGCGCAGCAATTTGTTTTTCGGAAGTTCAAGACCGACCAAATAAACGGACGTTGAAAATAGCCCACTTAATTAAGTTTGTGGTTTCGCGATTCAAATTCAACGCTAATAAATATGCGGTTAGTTTCACGGATTCTTTGGGTTTAACTATATTCGAAGATCACATAGGCGAAAGACATAACGAGTCGCGTGGCTTGTCTTTTTATGCAAAGACATTTTTCAATCCAATACGGTGTTGACCAATTCCACCGTAAAGCTATGTTCTCGTTTGATTTTGAAATTAAATATGCGTCATTGTCAATCAATGACATTTAAACGATGAGAACGATCAACTGGTACATCGAACTGTTATAAAATAATTTCGTTAGTCTCGCCTTTGTGAAATCTCTCGTTAACCTATATCGATTTCCATTAGCTAAGAACCTTCGGTTTTAGTTGAACTTCTAACCAACGACGTCAAGAGCACACAGAGTTCTTAGACGATCACTCATCTAAGCGGAGCTTAAGTTCGGTGATCAGACAAGCACCCCGATGCTTTCTGTGCGGCAGCGCCGTTGACAAGTCGGTCTTACGCTGCGTCTAACCAACTAACTTCCTAAGTTTCGTCTAGCTTATCCAGGTTGGAATACCTGCAGCGTTTGGTCGCTGCGAAATACAAGCAGAGTAAACACGCCGGAATTTAGTTACTTTCTCTAAATCGCGAATTTGATTAAAGTAATCTCACCTTACTGCCTCGTAAAGAGCGATAATAATATTGTACTATCTTCGATAACGAATAGCTTGAATGAAATCCCATCAGAAATACTTGATTTCATCGAAGAAGAAAAAAGAAGTTTTCTTAAATTTGTAAACTTATATTTCTCGGAATCCCGGCAACTTTGATAAGAATCGTAATTTTAAGGAAACCCTCGAAAAGGCTAAGAAATTGTCGTATTTTCTCACGTCAAGGCGTACTTTCACTGCCAATATTTCACGTTAATCCGTTGGGTCCCGTTCCTTTTGGAAATACCTATAGCATATTTATCAACAGATTAAGAAAAGACATTTTTATTGCTTATCTTACACCCTCTTTTCACATTTCCAATCTTCTAGATCAAATATTTATGAACAGAAGACAAACAGTTGTTCGATCAATCGATTATACACGGAATATCGTCTTAAACCGACAAAGCCCTCAGAAAGCAATGGTTATTATAGCGCACGTGATCAACGATAAATCTTTCGCACGTCCAATTGCAATAGGTAGCAACTTTGAAATCGTGCATCACGATGACAGATCTCGCAGTCTTTTTGCAAGCAGTTCAATTTCTTCGAGGTTATCAGAAGCAACGTGGCTCGACCGGCCGATCGCCGTTCCGCTTTTATTTCACAGAGCGAAACAGTGTCTTGGGCTCCCCAAGGAAGACCAACCCCTTTTTTGCCTGGAGTTACATCCCCTGGGCGTGAAACGTTTCGTGGTGCACAAAGAACTCGACAGGAAGAAAGCTGTCCGCGCGTAGCAGTCGCTTTTTCATTCGCTGTGGAAACACGGTTCTAGCCGCGTCAATAGGAACACATCGTGCCTCGAGTAGAATAATTCGTGGGGAAACGTCGAAAACCGTGGGAAACGCGAAATTAACTGTCGACTTAAAAAAGCTGAGTCGGAGGAGAAGGTACGACCGCTGGCTCTCTATCTTTTCGTGGCAGCTGCGCGAAGCTACGAAGCTACCCGAGAGACAAATGCAGACAACCGACGGGGCGGGATGGAGGCGAGACAACATTTTTATTACACTCCAGGGGTGAGCTTCCTCGAGCAATGAAGCGACACATCACGACTGTACATAGATCAGCCGGGACGAAAGCGGGAGTACAAGCGACAAGAACAGCTAGAAATGCGAATGGCGAGCCATTAAGGTTCGCGATGAAAGCGAGATAAGCCGTTCCTGGTAATGATAATGACGATGAAGACGCGTATGCTTTTGAAAATAGCCTCGTCGTTCAGCTTTGCCACGAGTAGCGTAACAGATAGTGGCGACGTTTGAAACTGAGAAATATCGCGGTTATGGTATAAATTTTAAATTCGCAGGATTTCTCATTTTTCTACGCTATACACTCCTTGTTTTCTGTGGCTTTGGTAGTTTACGGTTGATTTGGTTTAATAAAAAGTAAATAGGCGGGATACACAGAATGGTGGGCAAATAGAAGAATTGAAATTGTTGATGAAACGAACAGCATATTGCGACGTGATACTTTTGTTTCTTCTCTGTTTGATTTAATTTGATAAAAAATCAAATAGTTGGACAGAATATTAGGTAAATAGAGATGGTAAAATCGCACGAACATGACGCTACGATTTAACACATTTTGCTGCTGGACTTGATTTCCGCTTTGTTTTCCCATGTATCTACATATCGAACAACGATATATGGCTTTTCGATCAATTGGTATTACGCTTTCTTTAACCAAATTACTTCGTCAATATAAAAAGAAACAACGTTGTCTCATAGTCCGGTGATAAACTACGCTATTTTCGAGCTACGAAGACACATTATGTGACATCGCAGCTGCGCAAAATCGTGACCTTTTTCACGCTGAAACCATTAAGTAAAAAGTGGAAAGAAAAGGTGAAAAGCGGTTTAACGATGGCGCCATGGTCAGATAAACATTATGCAAAGCCGAGAGTTATGCAACGAGGGAGTATCAAGTTGTGGTGGACGTGTTAAATGACACGGGGAGCCTTTCTCGTCGCGTACGACTCGACGTCCAGCGAATATCCAGGCGTCGCGTCGCATCGCGTCGTTAAGCGAAGCACCACGCCTAAAGGTGAATTCTCATTAGGGTTGGCGCAACATGTCGTTACCAGCAACACTGTCGATCTTCACAGTAGGTACGTCATGCACACGCTCGAATTTCTGCTAATCCGACCTGAATCCCGCAACGTCCGTTTCCTGCAACGAAATTTTAGCCGCGAAAATGCTTGTAACGAAATAATGACAATCCGAACGATGTCTGAAGCAGATATTCGTCCTTGTTCCTAGATCTTGGTACGAAATACGTTTCACTAAAATTTGTTTCTAAGCAAAAGGTTACGTTCTGGATAGTATGGATAGTTTAGCGGATAGTTTCATGGCGCACGGAGTGTACTGGGTAGTTGCACGCAGTATTAGCTAGTTGTATAAACTTGTTCGTCTAGAGTTATTAGAGGAGCAATATATAGTCGTTAAGCAGGGGAATTAAAAGGCAGTAATTGATAACGTCATACGTGAGACGCGAGTTCGGGAATTCGTAGGATCGTTTGATTTAGATCTAGGTTCGTAGGTATCTTAATTAGTGTGAAATTAATTTACGCTGTCGAACATTTCGGAAAATTATAAAATTCGTAGCATATAAATGAAAGAAAAAAAAGAAAACAAAATGATAAATGGAAATAACGTAAAAAAATTTCTGATTTATCGATTGTAACAGGGAAGCTGAAAATTTGTGAGTTTATTTCGTTTGCCGAATTTTGTTGTTAAAACTACAGTTTGTTTTTTCAACCATCACGCTGCCTGGAGGGAAACAGTTTCTCATAGTTATAGTTCAAAGAACAATGGTACACATATTCTTTTTAGTTACAACATTTTTTACACATTTCAAAACAGTTACAATTGGACCGTATAGGATTGACAGCGTGTAACGGCCTGCAGTGTATCATCCTTTTTTGTGATTCAAAACTCCGGTACTTTTAAAAACCACCGATTTTACCGAGGAGAAAGCAAGGAACGTGCAAACGTTTCCGTTGTTCAAAAAAACAAACTCGCGCAAAAAGAAAACACGATTTGGTTACATGTTCATTCTACCGACAGCAAACGTGACAAACTTATAAACCAGTAGAAAAACACATGTTATGTATAAATATGACGTATATTAGAATTTTCGGTTGGCACTGTACATCAGGCGTGTTAAAATATATTTTTTATCCTGCACAAGATACAATACGGAGAATACGTGTTCCCTGTAGAAAAGAACTCGGGGAAACTGATTATTGAAGATAAAATTTGTCCCTTCTTTCAAACTATTCAAATTGTGTCTTGTGTACACTGTTGTATTCTGCGTATAAAACAAATTAATTTAATGCCAATTCGTATGAAATACGCACATACTCGTTCTGAATGGTAGCCCAACAATACAAGAGATTATTTTCTACCTCTCAATTAGACACTTTATACGCTCTATCAATCATCCAAATTCTGACACTATCCAAACCTCCTCTACATACCTAACAGAAGGCTCAAACGAAATCATCCTTCAGATATACGCGCCTAATAGACTGATAATCTCATTCAATAGCCCTCTTTGCTATTTACTTAGTGCATCATTACACGTTAACTCGAACAACGTAATTAACGCTAAAAGGAAACTTAAGACAGGACATGTACAATTTTTATGTGAAAGTTTATTCCACATCTACAACAAGAACGACAATTTAGTATCGATAAAATATTAATAGAACATTAACAGAATAACGAAAATTTTCAAACAGCGGTAGAAAGATTAAAAATAAGAATTCAGTCAATGTTGTCATTTATGACGCAAAGATGCGTATTATCAAAGTAACGGTATCGAGCACAGTCCTAATTAAAGTATTTGGTTACGTTTCAAACACGCTCAATCTACATCGCTATTCGTAAGTGAAATTCTACAAAACTGTATCGTTGCTATTAAATACGTCGCGTGTCGTTGAAAAATTCCTCGGATCGTCCACGAAATGAATTCTCAACGATGATAGAAGGAAATAGAAAATCAAACGGAACAGCAACAATCAGAGAATCGTTCGTCTTAAAGCAACTCTCGTCATTGCAGATCGTTCAAACAATTTCTATCTTGAAGCCGTACTTCCATAGAGCACCCACAATTGCCTCGAAGATACCTGTAAACACTTATCATAGTTATAGTAAGAGGCGGTTTTAGGGCAATTATGCGGTTAACAACTACGATCGCCGAAGTTGCAGGGCTTCGATTAAACGGACCGCCGGGCGCTTAGATTATTGATCCTAGAAACGAACCTCTTGTACCTACGTATGTGCATTCGCTGACTAATGATCGCGATTCTAACTCACGAACAATTAAGACAATCGGTTTCGTACGTCGTACGGTCATAGAGGATGGAATCTTAAAAATTGGAAATACGATCACGCGATGGTACACGCGATTGTTGTTTGATTGGAAATAAAAGAAAAAAAAGAACATAACAATCGCGTTGGAAATCGTTTGTTATTGAGCTGAAAATCGTATGGAATTGATACGTTCGAGCCAAACAATATCAAGCGAACATAAATCTGCGACGAAAACGGCGGCTGCGTTAAATAAAACGCACGGTTGACTGTTAGCAAATAAATTTTTTCGGTCAAATCCGATTTAGAGAAAAAATGGCTGTTGCTTGATTGTTCGAGTTTGACGTGGAATAAATGCCTTCGTAAAGAAAAGAGAAAATATTTGAAAAAAATTTGTCGATAGAAAAATATTCATCAGAATTGTCGGCCAAGTGATAACTTTCGTCTCGGTGTTAATTCGCGGATGAGACAAAATCGATAGAAATAATGAAGTATCGGAGCAAAGCAGCTTACGAGGAAATTCCTGGGAGTTGTAGCAACGGAATAAATCCTTATCAAAAAAACTTATGGTTTCTTGTTTTAATCAGCCACTCGATGTTCAGATTCGAAGAACCGTGAAAGAACTAAGATACTTATGGTATTATTCTTGTACTTTGCAATACTTTTATCCCGTGTTTTATTCTCTCTACCATCCGGAAATACTTTCAAAGTTATTAGCAACTTGTAAATTCATATTGCACGATATTATAAACTTTAAAATAGTAGGAAGTTATATCGCTAAAGATATTTTACTTTATATTTGAATCTTCGTATAATAGCTTGTAAATAATATCCATTTCTTTTCCAATACTTTGTATCTTTTTGATCATTTCGTGCATCCTATAGATTTTTATAGATTAAAAGTTTTCACAAATGTATAAATATCTGTAGCCTAATCACGTCGATTAAATCCTCTTACCAAGCACGTTCGAATATATTTAACGCGCCGATCAAGTTCGTACGATACCGAGAATTTTCTGGATAGATGTGTGTTCCCTTTTACAACCCTCTATCTGCTATTCTTATTAAAATTACACGACAAAATAACGTACATGCTCTTACGAGATTACGGGAGAAATTTATATTTCCTGCCATTTTCGTTTTCATTCTATTCGATGCTTTTAGACGTTACGTTTTAGAAGATTGCAGCGCTAACAAGAAAATAAATCGTTCTTAATTTATCGCTGGAAATAGACTCAAAAGAATAAATCGCAAGATCGATCGAGTCAAGATCAAAGAAACACGAGACTTTGTAATATAATATATATTTCATATCGGCATCGCAATTTGTACGCTGTCGCTAACTTGAGCCAAAAGTGAAGCGTCGTGTTCTTAACAGTTCGTATCTTCATCAAGATAACCAAGTTGTCAGAACAGCATCTTGTGCATGTAAACTTATTGAATACGCTACCTCTATGGAGTAAAACCAAGCACAAAGCATTTCTCAAGAGGGAAGTATCCAACTATAGTTGCGAGAAGAAAAACCATGATCCGTGTTCGTTTCCCTTCCACTGACATTAAGGATCAACATCATTAAGAAACTCGAGGAAAATTGTTGGAAGTAACTTTCTCGTTGTTTCCAGATGGCATATATGTATAGAAACTTGATCAACGTTCTAATATTCAGAATAAAAGCGATTCTATAGATTTTGTCGAATAAACGCGTACAACTTTACAATATAATTTACATAGATACATATGTAAGACAAAGAAGCAGTAATTTCTACTCGCCTCGTGAACTAATCTTTCAGAGAAGTTCAAAGCGTGAATATTTATGACAGAGAATAGCAGATATCAACGGAAGAGAATGCCTTGATAAAAACCAGGTTCTACTACGAGGACCGAGATTAAGTGGATTCAAGCAAATTAAGACAGACCACTCGTAAACTCCAGGTGCTACGCTGTCTGACTGTGAATCGTTCTACTGGGGGCTTCCTGCTGAAAACTCTACGAATCTACATACCAAGCAGTCAGTGTCTAATTATCCACATACTTACTATGTTCGTTAATCTACAAACTACTGAACATGCTAAGCAACTGTAGACGTTAAAACGATTCAAAGAGATACTGGCGTTTCTTGCAATTTTGGTACTCGACTACATTAGGAGATTATTCATCACGGACTTTTGTTAATTAGTAATATTAATGTTCAATCTTGGATACCGCGGGAAATCCAATACGATTGAACACACCGTCTAAACGATAGCTTATTAGACCTCCGTCCACAACTCGATTTACCACGTTACAGGAAAAGCCAATTCTCCAGTAACTTTCCTGCGAATACCGACCAAGGACGTCATCCAAACGCATCTCCAAAGGTGCATAGACTATCAGCTAGCTACAATGTGTGGCTTTTAACTTCTTGCTATCTGAAACGACGGAAATTCAACAGCGGTAACTATAAATTCCGCGGTAAAGCGAAAAAGGGGGTCGAAAGATCGGTGTGTACTCTGCAAGAGCAAATCGAAGAAACGGATCACGGAGTTTGCTCGTTAGCAATTTCGCGGACGACGTGGTTGGCAACAGGAAATATGAAGCCGACCCAGGCGAATATACTCGGTCGTTGCTCGGCTCAGCCTCTGAATCGGCGAACAATCGTCGAGGAATACGACGAGAACGCGATATACATACGCGCGAATGCGATTGTCTGAGTGGTGGTCGAGCCGCGATCCTCGCCCAAAACCACCGCGACCAGCCTCAATTTCCCCCTTTGCTATTATTTCGTGAAACGGATAGCGATAAAGTGAACTTCGGTTAAACAAACTTACACCGGCCGGGACGTTTCCGTGGGCAAACGTTTGTTCCGTGGCCGAATGTTTATTCACCGGGCTTCACCAGCGACGCTTAATGCACGCCACCGGTGATGCACGTGTTACGAAATCACCAAATTTTCCACGAAAATCGTATAGCACTTCTGGCTATGCTATAGCTGTAGCTACGGCTACACCGTTATAAAGTTAATTGATGGTTTGTCGTTCTTGCGATCATGTTGAATTATTTATGCGACACCGCTGCCGCTTAAACTGAGATCCACGTGACTCGACGACCGAGAAGTCGAGTGCACTCGCGGAACCTGATGGAAAAGTTAGCCACGGTTTGACGTTGTTTGGAGATACGCGTTTTCGCCGATTGTGTAGCTATGCGAACTTTGGTTAATCGAGCACGTGTATCTTGAAAACCGTTCTTCAAGGCTTTCTTTGATAAAAAATAGAAATTACTTGCTTCGCGATATTAAGATACGGTGATTACGCAAAATCTGTTTAATCGAGCTGGCGTACTTGGAGATTTATTTTTCACGAGTTTTTACCAAAAAGTAGAAATTCCAGTAAGCGAGCGATATATACATGAACGTTTTCGCTCACGTATCTAGCCTTGCTAAGAATCTATCAAAATCGTGTATTTTTCACGAGTTACACAGGTACAAATAAAATACAGATAAGCAAAGAAGCAAAGTATTTAGCAATCTCTTTTATCCAACCTCAGAATCTATCCTTCTACATTATCAACGTCGTTCTTCCTGAGAATAACTTGCAAATAAACAAGACGATCCATGAAAAGCGAAACACATTTGTAAATCGTAATTCGTAAAAAAGGTCAGTCAATCGAGAAACATCGGTAGGAACAATTATTTTTCGCTCGTTTCCGCGAAATAGATATTTAACAAGCATTATCGACTTTCGGCAAAGCGAAGTTGCATCGTCGAGTGGAAAACAGCGAGTGTTCGGACACGCGTGTAAAATTATTTCCGCGAGACGGATTTCAACCTTTACAATTGGTGTGCTCGTTGGATTTTGTTGTGTCAGCGGCTCGTCTTTTTGCCATGAAACATTTTCATCGTTTAATGACGTGTACCGTGAAATCCAGTAACGAACCACTTTCGCGAGAGCGCGGTCTCGTTCGCGCTTTCAATATCCATAAGAGCGGGCAGGTTGGACATTTTTTTGTTCCGCTGAAAAACGGAAACTAATTACGCAAACCGCGTCACGATGCAGTAAATTCGAATGCAGAGGCAAAATTACACGCCGGCTATTTGATCCGCGAACTTTGCAAACATTCAAGAACCACGTCATAGTCTGTATTCTTCTAGGGAGAAGTTTTTGTTGCGAGAAGTTCATTGCTTGGTCCATTTCGTGTAAATCGAGTTTCCTCGTTGTTTTTAAGTGACACAATTTTTAAGTGTCTGCAATTTTAACGTTCAAAGATAATATCGGTTATTTGGATTTGTCACTCGAATTACAATGTTTTTGATCATTTTGAAATTCTACTTGATACTTTATGAGGATCATTCGAAAGATGGAAGATTCTTTTTTATTATTATTTAATTCGCGGTTTAAAATTTGTCCAGCTGGACATTTGGTAAATTTGTTTAACTCAATTGCTAAGTAACACGTGGATGACTATCCCCAGCGGGATATCATCTTCGAGTTTGACTATTTTATTTCTTTAGCGAGGTCAGTAGGGTGTTTTCCTTTTAGTCTCCTTTCTATGAGAGTAGATGTAAGAATGCGCAATCTTTTTACATTTCAAACGCTATCTTCCTATAACGGTTTATCGAAGAATCGAGAAGTCTAGAAGTCGAAATTAGAGATTCGTGAATTTTCGTAATTCCCCCAAAAGTGATTTATCCTACTGCTAGAAATATTTCAATTTCTTCGATGTTTAGAAAACTACATGAGTTTCATGGTGAAATTTAACTCGATCCAACCGAACTGAAAGGAAAAATGCAAATAAAGATATTAAGAAGCACGAACCATGTAAATTACACGAGAAAAAGAATGCTAATGAAATGTGCGACATAAAGATCGAATTAGTCTTCCTCAGTAAAGTTACACGTACGAGATATTACGTTTAATCTGTGACGTGTTTAATCTGTCAAGTGACTCGAACTGTGCTGTATATTGAGAATTTGTGCCTCTGCTCGTGACTCTTATATAAATTCATATATCCATTCGGCGGCGTGTTCGGAGCAAGTGACTGTCGCTAGCAGACGCAACGATATACCGATCAAGAAGCTGTAGGAAACATCCATTGAAAATTCATATGATTTAAGAGGTTGAAACGTCGTAAAAATGGAATTGACATTCTTAAGATTCATCGATAAAAGTACTAAAATAAAAATTGATAGGAACTGTAGGTATATACGTCAATCGACTGTTTATTTTAATTGGCATTTTTGACAGAGAAGCTCGATATATAAATACAAGTGGAAATTGGATATAATTGAACTCGAGACACGATAGCCTCGTTGCCTAAATGGTGTTCTTGTAAAACATCTATGCGTCATAAATTGCTCGCAATTTCGATTGAGCTAATAGACTAACAAAGAATTCAATTGTCACTGTCCAACGTGGTTAAAACGAGTCAAAGAGTCTGTCGTAAGATAAAATCACGGAACGAGAACCGTGGATCGCACGCAATCAAAATTCACCGAATCGATGTCGATTAAAGTGAATTACCGGTGAGGTACGCGCGTGTACCAACTTGGCACGATCGCTCGTGAGAACGCAAACAAAACGATAGGGAAAAAGAGAGGAGGGAAGAAGGAAACCTGGTCGAAAAAAATACCTACCTATTTATGCATTTAATTATACAGCCGCGATACACCGTCGAATAAACATCGCGTGTGAAAGTTAGCCCTTGATTAAATCCGGTCTCAACGTAGTGCCAAGAAGCTTTATGCGAGCAGCCTGTCTCGAGGAAAAAATGGCGGAAGACGGGGCTGAAAGGGTTGTCGACAAGCAGGCCGGGAGAGTGGAAAAAACCGCCCCTTTGGAGTTTCATAAAATGCATGCACATGCGTGAGCGCGGTGCATGACGAAAATTGTGAGACAACGGTACGACGTTCATGGAGGCGGGGTGGGGGATGTGTGAAAAATGCGAAGGCAGCCCCCTTGCCAAGAAAACAGAGAAAAAGAACCGCTGCCGTTATTGGAATATTAAGAAAAAAAATTTGATGTGTAAGGGAAAAGCTGTTTCGTAGTTAAAGTCGCAATTTTAGTTTCTATTACACCTCGTACGACGTAGAAAATAAAAATATGAAAAATAGGTTTGAAATTTTATAAGATGAGGAATGGTAGGTTGAAAATAGGCGAGTGATAAAAGATAGGTAATACGAGTGAAATATGGTTTCTTTAGGGTGGATGATATGAAAGTAGAATTGCAATTTTAAAAAAGAATTTGAGAATAAAAATATAAATTCGTGTAGATATACATACATATATGTAGTGTTTCGCGAAAGTTCTTTCATTTGAACGCTTATCGTAGAAAGCTTCTCTGTATATATCGCGTGTATTATACGAAAATATTGCTTTTGATGATTCATGTTGCGGATACGATCTCTCAATGGGATTAATTAATGGAAAGTATATAAAAATGAAAGATACGTTTCGTTTCGAACGTGTATAATAAATACAAGGAACGTTATTTCTGCAGATCGCAGACAACGATCACACAAAATCACACAAAACGCAATCGAGACATTCGTTCGAACGAGCGTGTAAAGAAAGGATGCGTTCTACGGCAAATGATTGCTTCGACTCGTCGAGATGTCAACAGTAATTTATCGTAGCCCAGACAATTCTATGAATCCGCCTCGCTCGAACCTTCGAGACAGTCTCTGAAAGTATACAACTGACCGTTCTTAAAGCGCTTTGGTTAACCCGTTTCTTTTCAAATATCAAGCAACTCGACTTCAAGTTGTTGAGCTTTCTACTCGAGATGCGAACCTAAGGCAAGCGAATTTTTACACAATGGCAGAACTTTTTGCTTCGACCTTGGTCGATCAATCCGTAACAACTGAGAAAAGCTAGTTTCATCGGTGTGTTTTACGAATTGCTCGTTGCACGCGTTTTCAGGTGAAATATTCTGCTATACGTATATACATATGTATATATTATTTACTAAAATAATGTGATATATGGAAAGAGATATTCACGTGCGATAAATTTGATCGCTTTAAGAATTGTTGAAAATGTTTTCCCTTCTATTAAATAAACAATTCTATTTCTCGTATTGAAATCGCTTATCAATGGCTTGCCAATGTATTTTGATACTTTATTCCTTAAAATGCAAACACAATGTTTTCTTTTAAGATCGATCGATATTTGAAATTTTTTACAGGAAATTCTTTTATAAGCTTTCTTAAAAACAAACTTCCGCGGAAGAAACATTATTCTATCTTCTATGATGTTCTCAACCCGCGTATTTTTATACACGATCATCCCTTGCCTCGTTGTACCATCAGTTACAGAATACACTGCCTATTAAATTTTCCTAGTTCTCTGCGCCAATGATAATTATTGGAAATACATTGGTAAGCAATCAAGTAAAAATATTTTATATGCAGTGGAAACAGCCATCGAATACAGCCGAGACTAATCAACAGTTGCAGACGAACCTCTATAAATTCCGTAGAAATCACACAGAAAACGGATGTAACTCTAACGTTCTACGTTTCTGACAAAAGAACTACCTTGCTCGTAGGTACACCATGACTTCCAGCAAGCTCCGTACGCCCAGTGTGGCATAATTTAATTCCGTGAAAGTGATTAAAATTCTACGCCTGTTAAAATCCACTTGTGAAAGATTGCTCGACTCTTATTCCTCGCCCTAACTCTCCTTCCCCCTTTCTCTCTCTCTCTCTCTCTGTCGCTTTCTCTCTTTCGTTCTCTCTAACCTTCCTCCCTTATCTGTCCCTTAATTCCTTTCTTGGCTCGTATGATTTTCACCCTCCTCGTATCTAGCCGTCTATCTAGTTATCTCAGTTTCACAATCCTCCTTATTACTGCCGTTTTGCCAGAGAGACTTCCGATCATCGTCCTGATTGCACATAATTGAATTCTACAAACAAGCCGGAACGCCGAGAGAAAAATGATTAGATTCTCGCCAGGCGGTTTCATTCGCAAGGGACGAAGCCGAATTCCGTGCTGACGGATACGCAAACATTTGCATCGGACGACAATGGTACACGGACACGTATCCCGACACGTAAATTGCGATTCTGATCGAACGAGATTGAATCGTAGCTGCCCACTTCGTTTGGTCATTTATCTAGCTGTCTGGTTAATAAGACCGAGAAACGAGGAAGAACCTCGAACGAGCTTCCGGATTAATTTGAACTGTCGGAACGTCTCAAAGGTTCTCGGTAATTATAAATATTTATCGTGTTTTAAGAATCCAGTGCACTCGGAAGATTATATAAGTAAAAAAAAAAAAAAAAGGAAAAGAAAAGGAAAAGAAAAAACGGGGTAAGAGCGGAGGATGAGGTTGTAGAAGATATCGTGAAGCATGAAGAATTTCGAGGCAAAGAAGATGTTCCGATTCGTTCGACAGCACCATAAATTACGTAGACTTTAGTAAGAGTTATTTACACAATCAAGAAACGAAAGAATCTACAGATTACGTTTGCAACGTTTTCTATTTTTGTATGTTCTAACACTGGCAGGTTTCAAGTCAGACTCTCTATAATTAATCAATACTTCCGGTTGGCCGAGTTTTCTTATTTCCGCTCGAGGTTAAGCACTCTGTGAAATCTTCGCTCGATGTTCGTGACTGTGAGCTTAAAATCTCAACGTGTACATAAAGATTAGTTGTTGCTGCATTTTATCTACATTCCTATTCGACAGTATATACAGCTTCAATTTTTCCTTATCGTTAGTTCGTCATGACTAACAAATAATAAATAATAATAACAAATAATAAAACAAGAAGACAAATACAGTGAACTCGAAATTTATTTCCTGCGTAGTCTGGATCATTTGATACCGATTCATCTGATTTCATTGCATTATAGAATTACACGTCATTGTGGATGGTTTTGTGATGACATACAAAATGACGTATGGTTTTATAATTTACGTGGTTTGCAACAATGTATTACCTTAATTAACGGAAAAGTTGTACCAGCATCCCAAAAGCAACAATGGTAGAGCCTAATTTTAAGCGATACCTACTACAGCTAGCGTCTTTTATTTATTATTACTTTCCATTATATCAAACCGAAATTTTTCATTTAATTCTAACTTTCTGCGGTCTGGGTATAAAATATAGACTTGCTTTCCTATTTCCATAAATATTCGATTTTATAATAAATGAGAAATATGTTAAACATCTAACGTAACCGGGTACTTGTGTAAACGGCTACATACTCGACTAGGCGAATATTAACGTTCTTCTGTTTTCGAATATTCCCGGCGGTTTATCCTCTGCAAACGGGCAGACTAAATGCCGAAAAGCGCGCGCATGATTTTCCAGCTCAAACACGATCGAAAAAAAGAAAAACAAAATGCGTTTCCTGCGTATTCGGTCCGTTGCGCCGAGGGAAATATCATTGTGTCTACACGCGCTTTAAAAATTTTCTAACCATCGTTGCGCATCCTTCGTTCATCGTTGTACGCGTTATTTGCTCAGGATTCGTAAACATCGGCAACGCGTCCTCGCGACTAAATTAAATATCGGCGGAACGTGCCGTTATACGGTAAAGGATTCGTGGCGACAAAATGGCCGTGTTTCCGACCGGGAAGAAATCACGCGTGGCCGGCTAAAGCGAACACCTAACATGCAAATTACTTGCGAGTTCTCGTTTCCGTCACATTCGAGGCTCCGCGTTTTACACGGTACGTTGTTTATCGATCGGTTCGGCACGTTGCTCGCCGATATACCACCTGACGATCGCTCATGAAAATTTCAGAAGGAAAGTTAGGAAAACGAAGCCGACACGGAGAAGCTAGTCCATCCGTGTCGTCGCGGAATCCCGTTAAAATGGCTGTTTTCAACCGGCAAGACAGACACCGCAGCGTCTCTTTTACTTTCAAATGTAATTTGCGATCGGCTACGCCTTTCGCTCCGTTTAATGGAACTCCTTGATTATTTAGTATCGTTCTAGATTAACGTTTACTCTCGCAATACCGGTATAGCCGTTTGCATGGCGAATAAACGAAGGCTTAATTGACAATGAAATTTCTAATAAGTAGAATAAGACGCGTTTTCTCCTGCGTAAACGTGTTATATTTTGTGATTGAATTTGACACGGAATAACAAGTTGCAGTGACAAGGTGGTTGAATGTCTAAGTGATTGTGAATTTTCTCCGGTTTCTTTTTGCTTGAAAAGAGAAGATATTTGACAGGAATTTTTCCATGTACCAACTACGTTTCGAATATGAAAACAGTACAACTCCAATGATCGACGTGTTTAAAGTACTCCGGGAATTATGATTAAGAGAAAATTCTTCCAGCTTCGTTACGATTACCAATAGAAAGTAATGAAAACGTTAAGATAGGAAAGATTTATTCGTCGTGTTCTTTTATCGCAAGACATATGTACACATTGGTTCAATGAACTTTGCCATTAATATAAATAACCCGGACGCTTAAGTCGGAATTTAGATCACATAGCAGCGAAGTTGACAAATACCTAGAACCTAATTAGAGTGATTAAAAAGTACAACAGGAAATCGTAAATACGTTAGGTAAGCAGCGCACGATGTTTAGAAAGTAAATTACCTCGTTTTTAGTAGTTTCGTGAAAAGGTGGAAGAAAAAAAAAAAGAAGAGAGAAAAGGGTGGCGATAAAATTCCCTAATCCGCGAGAATCAGCAAACATTCGAATAATTCACGGTTTAGTAGTTTCTCCGCGCGTCGTTGCGGGACGTGTCCTCGAACGAACCCCGTCATTAAAAGTATCTCGCGTTACCCGCGCATTCATATGTAATTCGAGGCCTCATGCCGGAACGCTAAATTATCGTGCATTATTTACAAGCGGAGCATTTAACGATGTGGCCCCGTTTAGTCTATGGAATACGTCTCGCCGTGATCTTAATTACATACATAGCGCGCACGTGTTTAAAAAAAAACGAAGAAGCAGAAGAAGGAGAAGAAGAAGAAATCGAGAAAAGGTCAAATAAAGGAAAGAAATAAAATAAATAAATAACGAGGAAGAAACGACATTTTACGACTAGAATCTCGAGTGGTGGCAAGCGGTGAGAATGAAAAGGAAGGAGAACGAAGTGAAAAAGAGAGCGAGTCGCTCGTGAGCTCGTGAGCCGATACGCGACGACGAAAGCTGCCACGCAAAAAATAAGAAAAGTGTAAAGCTCTCGCACTGAAAATGTCTGCCGCGGAAACCGGAGCACTTGTCGTTACGCTCGCTAATGAGGGCGAAGCACTCCATTAAGTCAACTGCGCGGTAACTACGATAGAAACGGGGAAAACTCAACGTCAAGCAGGACTACGCTCTCCTACGCTGTCCATCACATAGCTGTTCCCTTCCCGACCTCAACTTAGCCGAGCTTGAACGTGACACGATCACGAGACAGAGCACCTTTCATAACTAATTGCAAGTTGACGAAAATCATCGAACGTACAACGTACGTATATAACGCTGCAAGTTGCGCGTATATGTGTATCCTTGTCTATACTTGAAGAGTGGATTCTCTCCACTAAGTGTAAAACTAGCTTGTAACTACGCCAACTAATGTCTTTGGTATTTCGGAAAAACATTAACATTAATTAAACATTGTATAGGTACGATTATGACGGGTTTCTGATTCTTTGCAAGGGTATCTTTGTCGATGATAGCGAATTTTACCTCTAAAAATTATCTTATCGATCTCCCATCTTGATTATTTTCACGAAGTAACAGCTTCCTCGATAACCTGTAGCAATTAATAGCTCGTTCGGTACGATACCAATAGTTGCGTTTTGCACATCACGCCGGTATCTTTTTCTCCTCACGATTTTTTCCATCGAGTTGCAAAATAGTTACAACCGATGGTTTTACGTTTCGCCATCGACGTGAGATGGAAAATATCGTACATTTAAAAATTGTAATTTATCGAAACGAAACGAGCAATGGAAACGACGAGAACAAGCGCAAACTGTACCATTGCAGACGATGTGGAAGGAACTTTCGAAACGACGCATTCGATATACATTTTATTTCGATAAAAGTTTAAAAATAACTGTTTTTTTTTTTTTAGCTTTTTGATATTTGTATATATTCAAAAATGGAAACAATATTTAACTATATTCAACGAAATGAAAGTTAAAGCTCCGTAACGTCATGAAACTTCAAAATATCTATGTTCTTCAAATTTTTCTTCTACGCGATACTGATGCACTGAATAAATTTATTGCATCTTACTAACGCGTCATTAGAACCAACTTTTATCGCGTTCAATCATAAATTATATAGCAATTTTTTAACAATTACCAAATAATTTCTTAAATTTCAGAATTAAAGTCACAATCTCCTTCCCGAAGAAGCGAGCAAAATTCTGACTGTAAGGAGTTAACAACAACGTGGCATTCGAACAAAGCGATCTAACGTGGAGTTCGTCCGTGATAGCCACTGTTTTTCATCGTCTCCTGAAAAAATAATTTTGAAGAAACAAACCATGAGATCAGATTCCTGAACATCGAAGCAGAAACAAACCTGTCCAAATAGGACAGGAATTGAATAAAATTTTGGGGGGAGCGTTAAAGCGTATATTCGATAGAATAAATTATTATTATCATCGGCGCTATGGCGGTGAAACGTTCGCTCGTTTCCAAACAATAGAAATTAAACTTGGTTTCTGGCGAATATCACGGTATTTAAGCCGCAGCATAAATCGTGCTCGTTGGATCTTAAATAGCGCGCTGAGGGCTTCGAGGGTGTTGACTATAATACAAGACGACGTGTTAAAGTTTCTAGAATAAACGAAGCTGTGAATCGTTCCCCGAGAAACGCGCTATGCAAATTTCGAGACGGTCGATGATTCACGGCTGGCGTCACGCATCAAATAAAAGTAATGATCTCGATCGTGGCTAATATTCCGCGTTCGGTCGGCCGTGTTTTCTTTCGATTGCTTATTCGACAACCAGGAGCGATTTTGAGGAGCAGCAAAAGCTTGCTGGAACAGCCAATACCACGAGTGGATTACCAGACGAGTGGATTAACCGTGACTTTTCCTGTGCTCAACGCGACTAAAATAGGAGGATTTTTTAATGAGTCAGAAAAAGTTCCGGTTAACTACCGGTTCGTTGTATCAGTTCGCGTTGCACAAAAATTTCCTTTCACAGAGAGATCCAGAGTTTCCAGACATTTTTTAATGTTTCTATTTTGTTTCTATGAATTTACACGTGTTATTACGTTGGTAAGAAAAGTGGCAAGGAAGATCTGGAAAGTTACTATCTGTCAATTAATAAATGAGATGCATCGTAACAACAGATAATCTGCAGACTTGATAAGAGACTAAACGGATAAACTTCTAGTCAGCTTTTAAAGCTCAAAGATGCATGGAGAATTTCTCACACTGCGTGTTTGCATATTGCACGTACGAAGCGTATACAGAATTCAGCAAGCTGTTCCGCACCCTCTCCGCTACCATTTTTTGTATCTCCGCAACGCTTTACATTTTTATATCAATTTTTACATCAACAGAACATCGGAATCTTTCGTTTAGAGCTAGCTTTTAGTATAATAACTAAATTTCATTTACATCTTTATACAAACTACTCTTGTAAATGAAAACAAGCGTGCATTAAAAATATAATTATTTATAAAGATACAGAGGGAACTTTTATTATCCGACTCTTCTTTTTTTTCTTTTTTTTTTTTTTTTTTTTGGTGAACGAATAATTATTCATTTTTGCCCAATAATGCTCGCACAAATCCATAGAATATAGTTTAAAAGGGAATTTTAAAAATCTCACTTACGTACATATATCTAAAAATTTTTATCGCCAAGTTTTTCCACCATGGAAACATCATGTGTTTAATGCTAAGTTCATAATGGAATATCATAATGGATTTTATAATGGAATAAGGTAACGCGCACCTGTATTCGTGTATTATGGCGATTTAATTCCATCACATTTGCCACCGGCCACGAGCTCGCACATTTTATTTTCAGATAATATTGAAATCTTTCTCGGTCGATTTTCCAGCAAAAGAAATTTTATTCGAAGCGTCGCGACGCGACGCGACGACGCCGCGCCGCGAAGTCATTCATCGAGCCATTATCCACGAGTGGTTTTCAACTCGTCAGAGGTTACACGCGATTTACAACGATTTCCCAACCCACATCCTCGCGACCGACCACTTAATTTTTCAATAATCGTAAAGCTGAGAAGATCTGGAATCGCTTAAATTTCATCCTTGCATAACGAATCAACGAAAATTCATTACGGTTCCGTGAGAAGATCACTCGGCAGATTAGTCGTATCTTTATTGCGCTGCAATTATAGAGATGCTATCCCGTAATGCATACTTGGCGATCACTTAGGTGGCACACGCCAAGCGGTTCAAGCAGATTTTTAATGAGGCTCGTATAGAAAACTTCAGAAACTCTAAGCTCGTGGAAATTCCTGGCTGATGTGGCATTTCGCGCGCATAACGGCCGCAGCAAATTCGAATAAACATAGAAATTAGAGAAACGCGAGAGCTGGCTCGTATTACAAATTGTTCAAATTATTTCGTCCACTGTTTTCAGCCGCCGGTGGTGTACCATAAAACGCTTACGTTAATTCGCAATTAAAAATAATTATTGTATTTTAATAGGGGGAAAAAAATGAATAAAAATGGTGGTTTTATACGGTGGGAAATTCAGAAGTTTGAAATTTGTGAAATACAGAATGAAGATATTATAATATTTTTGCTGAATCTTCTGGCTACGTTGATCGTTAATAGATTGCAGATTTTTATTCGTACAAAATATCAAAAATATACCTATTCAACGTAGTGTTTAACGAATGAAACTCTGATTCCATCTGGCTTTCATTCTTTTAATTATATTCGTAAAAATATGAATTTGCATAAATGTCCGCGGATTATTCGTTACTTTCGAACCTGAGATAGTGTAATGCACATACAACGTAATGATATTCTGCAATATGTGGTATCGTGAGACGTAACAAAGGCACGAATATCAACTGCGATATGAATTATGATGACGATAACCTTGAATGTTGCATGAATGGGTGCCGTTTAAACTGTTCGAAGTACCACGCAAGGTAGCTCGGAAGTTACGTTTGTCAACCAAACAATAGGTAACAGTCGCTTAACAATTATCAACTCTTGAAACTATCTAAGTGAAACAAATTGCTCTATGATCTGGAAGAGAACGTAGAGCATCGCTTCGAATATGACATTTCGAATCCAATTCAGCGAGGATCCTACGAAATTCGATTGTTTCTATGACCGATCGTTTCGCAAGTTCGATTACGTCGCGTTTCGCGATTTCGGTTGCATCGCGATTGATCTCCGGCGATTTCCTAAACACGAAAAGACGAAGAGTACAGAAGTTGTCTTTTCCTCGCAGTCAACGGGGAGACGTTTTTGGAAACAAAACGATACAACGCATTTGTCCTTTTCAACGTTGAACGAAAGTTTGGCAACGATACAGAATTTCTTTCAGAACTGCAAGATTTGGTAAAAACTAATTTCTTTCCTCTACTTCTGAAATTACTGGATAAAAGCAAGTATACAAAGTAGGAGAGATGAAAAGAAACTCGATACAAAAACTGATACGATCGTATATATTATGCTCTACACGACTGGGACAGATTATACCTCGAAAAAAGACAGAAAAGAACGTTAGGGGTTAAAATGAAATAGTAGGGAATAGATAAAGCGCATACATATATTCTAGAATACAATTCTACGTTTTTCGTGCATAAAGCACGATTATTGATTAATTAGATCTTTTCTTCCGGTCGAATTCCATACTTTCGACTATATCTGGCTGAACATCTAAAATTAATCGCAAAATATATTTCCTTCTTACACGTCTTATTTCATCTTGCCGAGGAAAGGATTTGAAATTTTTAAACGTTAAACTTGTGATACACAGCCCGCAATTAGAGCGCCGTATTTTAATTGAACAGGGTCGGACGTGTTCCAAATTTTATGCCAAATATCTCACTGAACAATTCCACCGCCATGCTTCTTCGCCTCGTCAGGCGTTTAATTTAATTTTTAATTCCAACGGTGAAAATTTCTTTGCCCGCCGTGTCCCCGATCCGCGCCGTTGGCTGATTACGCGAATTAGCGGTGACGTTTATTGGTAACCGGACAGTTTTTCATTTCGACCTGTCATGAAAACGCGCGATGGACAACGCGAGCCTCGTTATATAATACAACGATGGCAATGCACTCGCATGCCGTATTCGGATAATTGTGCTCACCGTAAACCTGGGAATGTTGCATCGGCTCGCGTGCAAACAGCTGCATTGATTGCGGAATACGCGAATATGTACCTTCAAGGAAATCACGCGTATCCATCAGAAAAAGTTGCAACCTCCGCCAGACTATGCAATTCAAGTCGCATTCTCTATTCTCTTTTTGCGATTCCGTGAATTTCCGGATTCACTCGAGGCAATTCGATATCGCGGAAGCATTTTGCTAATTAGAATGGCGTGACAGCGACCGACCGAAGAGTTTGAAGGGCTCGGTGCAGACGTGATATAGTAACCTCTGAGGAATTCGAAAGAAATTATTGCGTCAAAGGAACGTAAGCTTCTCCTGGTTTTATGGAATTTTTTAATAAATATGAGATAGAATATTTAACTATATTCTGGAATTTAAAAGCAGGTAAAGTTAAAGTTTTGCGCTGCCATAATAAATTCTTTCCTGAAAAATCTACTACATTAGACAAAATTGCTCTTGACATCTGAAGCATTAATGTGGCATTAATAAAAGTTAATAAAAATTAATAGAAGCTCCTAGCTAGTCGAGTATGTAACTGAAGCTAATTAACATGCTCGCTATGACGTAATCCACCAGTGATGTATCACGTACGTAATATTAATAATTATAAAGAATCAAAAACGCGAGAGAAATGATTAAAAGCACACGAGTAAAAGACAAACAGAGCAAACCGATGCGCTTTTCAACTATATTTTGTGACTCTATTTAAAACAATGTAATATACCGTAAACCAAGAAATATTAATTCGTTGGATTCATAATAATTAGAAACTTAGAAGCGTTTAAAATTCGAGCAATAGGTGGAACATTTGGTACGAAGCAAGTAACGCGAAAAAGCTGCGAAAACGCTCCTAAACATACATGTAAATTCGAATAAAACTTGCAAATGTAAATTTAATTACAATCAGGTGATTTGCATGGAATTACAAATTTATACGGAATTTACGTAAAATTACAATTCGTATCGTACTATACGCGTGACTTATTTGCGACACAAAACAATCACAAGTAGTTTCTTGTTTCGTAGTACGACATACAGTTGAGTTATTTCGGTAGAGGAGACAGTATCAGTAAAGTGTCGCAGAACGTCGCACTGCGCGAAATTATAAGCATGTTCCGGTCCGCAGGATCGAAGGAAAACTCGCGCGGAACGAGGTCGTCGAACGGAAAGGGAGAAACAAGAGCCGCGAGGGAGCACAAGAGTCAGCAGAGTACTCCGAAAGCTTGAGTGCCAGGCGAAAATCAACCACGACACGTAAGAAACGTTGGCGGTTTTACCGTGAGATCTTGGCGTGGGAAAATTCTGTCAGGCTTGAATTTAACGTAATTAATCACCCACAGCGAAGAGAAAAACCCGCGCATCTGTAATTTACACGATCATTCGATTTATTAAACGCGAGTCTGGTAAAAACTGTGTGCTTACGTCGTTTAATCGAATTTTATTTTGTTTCAAGTTAAAAACGGCTTTGAAAAATGTATCAATCGCTTGTCGCGCCTCGTTTCTTGTACATTGCTCCTTCGGACTTTTCATTGTTATAAATAAAATTGATAATAACATTTTTCAAAAGGTTACTGTTTCGTACGCTCTGAAACGTATGACTATTAAATATTCAGAGACAGATATACAAGATGTTCTTCGTTCTACTATCGTAACTTCAAATCAAAAGAAATTACGTTTGTATCTTTTACAAGATGATAACGATAACACAATATTTTTCGATCGGACAAAGATGAGAATTTGGATTTACTTACTAAGACTTTTTATAAATTTATCTCTGTAAAGCTGAACGAAGTAAATAAGAATGGAATTAATTTGGAGCTTTTCTCGATTGTAGTAAATCCGATAATTTCACGAGAAAAAGGCGGACGCTTGCTTATAATGCGATAGATCTTAAAGCCAGTTTGTCAAAGAATACGAGCACTGGAAAGGATTCCGTACCCTTTTACAGTTTCACTACTTGTTTTCCCGCTCAAATTGTATTCCGTGTAATTTTCAAAGACACCGTGAAAAATTGCTCGTAATCGTTGTTTAATCGATTCAATTTCTAGTTGAAATAAAACAAACGGTAATGAGATTAAACGAACTTCCGTAGTGTCGGATGTAAATGAATTGCGTTTGTTGCATCCGATGTAAGTGACAAGCGTTCGAAATAGGCGAAAGTGATCGAACGGGCGGTTTGAATGCGAAGGACCGCTCCAAATAGAACGTTCCTAGCGTATACCAATGGATTTTAGGAATCCAATGAAGTTTCGGTTGAAAGGAGTTGCATGAAATCGGGGAGAGAGTTTAGCTTACGGTCGTGAGTCAAAGGACGAAGAAGTACGGCCGCGGAAAGCACAAAGTAGGATTAGAATCAAACAGTGATAGGGTTAAACGACAGAGGATTTGCGTGAATTCTAAAAAGGGGTGGTTTTAGTTCTCCAAAGCGATATTTTGGTAATGTTTGTTCGCGTACTTTCTCGATCGTACGTGTTGGAATATTTGTAAGAGGATGAGGTAAATCGACAAATTATCAGGAAGTTATTAAAATATTTCGAAATAATTATTATCTCGTCCGAGATATCACATCGTGGGAATTTCTAATTGTAATAATTTTCGTATCGAATTACGTTCTTCTTACACAGATTGGCGTATGTACATGTACGAAACGGAAGATTTGAGAAAATTGTTTAACTCCATCGATTGGAAACTACGAGGCGTCAACTTTATTCTCGATTGTACTACTTGTTATTGAGCACGGAGAACCGGCAATTAAGCGTTAAATATGAGAGTTGCCATACGTTGAAGGTTCTGAAGGTAATAAATGCCGCGCACTTCGTCATGGTACTCTTATCAGAAAACATTATCTTACGCTCCATTTCATAACTCTTTCGACCTTAAATAGTTCTCATTTCGTAGTGGAGATCTAAGCAACACAATGTCGGATCATCAGTCATCTACGTTGAACTCCATCAATTCCGCTGTTTTTGATTCATCGAAGCAAGTGCACACTACTCGTCGTGAAACAAGTTGAGCGAAGCAAGTGGCTATAAATAGAGGCGTCGATAGAATTATCTTGTTATGAACGCGCTTAATGCCAAAATTACGTAATCACAATGGCATATTATACATAAAATTTCTACGAAATGCTCGAATTAATTGCTCCGATCGTGTATAATATCTTAGACAGGAGATTTTCGTCGCATTATGTCAGTTTTATCCCAGTGAACACGACGTTACCGAGAATTGAGTGACGCCTGTGCTCCTGAGGGACCATAGCAATCACGGGAGAGACACGCAAAGTGAATATTGTGATCCAGAAGATCTGAAAACCATGGGAAAGATTGCTGAATCTAGCTCAACATATAGTACTTCTATAGAAACGAATCGATATTTATACGATCATCGACTTTGCCATAAAGTTTCTAGATTTCACAACGTTTCATATAACGCATACAACACACGCATACAACTTTTCTACGGCGAATGTTTCACAGATACTTTATGTGAACAGAGAATCTTGTCGAACATATTTTCACGTCGCAATCAACCACGAAAGTTGAACAATTCGTCAAAATGGTTGTGACCGATGACGAAGATCGAGGAGCCAACGGTTTCCATAAAAACGATACTGTTCGCGTTTAAAAAGAGTTTAATTGCCTCTAAAGCTGGACGACGCTAACGAACATTAACAAGAACCCCTGTGGAGCTCGTTACAATCGCGTCTGCTATTTATTTGCATAATTAGTACCCTGTAAAACCAATTATTCGAAATCGTTTTCAGGACACAGCGTGAAACGTGCTTCGTTCGGATTCATAACTCTTTATCCGAACCGCGATAAATTAGTGAATTCGTTCAGCGTCTAGCCGCGGCGATAAATTAGAAAGTTCCATTATAAAATACGTATGTTCCAGGAGAACGAGAACGAGAGCGAGGGCAGAGCTCTTTGCTACTACCGGTGACAGTTTTCAGGACAGTTTTTAACTGTCCCGAGAAGCGGACGTTGCGCGCCGTTCTGCGAAACTTTCGCTCAATTAATTACGCAAATGTAATTCTTGTCCCGTCCCTTATCTTCCGTTTCAATTTTTCCCGATGTCGCGCTCAAACGGGACTTACGCGCTCGTTAACTTCTCCGGCTTCGACGGGATTCGTGTCTCGCACTAATTTGTAAAAGAAATTGGTACACTTTGATTCAAGCGACGATAGAATTTTGCGGTCTAGTTACAATTAGACCTTCAGTTAAGTAACGAGTTAAGTAACAAATGGAAACGAATAGGCGATAAATGAAATTGCAGGGAAACAACGTTCTCTAGAGTGCAGTTTTAATCTTCGCGCGCTGTTCTTCGGGTCAATTTGACCTCCAACGCAAATTAGACATTGATAATTTTTTATCAAAATATTCCATGCATGTGAAACTTTCTTTTCGACGAACATTTTTAGGAACTTTTATTTACACGAAACTTTTGTGTTACTTTTTGTCGTGGAATACTGCTTGTATGAAAACCTTTGGGACATTCCCTATACGATCAGAATTTACACCGTAACGTGCAATCGGAACTGTAGCTAATCAAAATTATCAAAAGATTTACATTATTATATGCCCTTAATTTCCATACACTGAAGATATATTACTAGCATTACTGACACCCCAATATTCACATCTGCAGATTGCACAGCACACAAATTTTGAACTTGTTGAACTTGTTGAAATACGTGGTACCGCAAAGCAGCGTTGTGGGCCAGTACTATAAACTCTACACACTGAAGATACTGCTAGCAGTACTAAGACCCCAATATTGATACCTATTATAAAGCACGCAACTAAAAAAAAAAAAAAAAAATGCCCTTAATTTATCACTCAGAGGTACATGTATAAAAAATGAACCTCTAACTAGCGAACAAACTCGACGTGATGCGCATACGAACCTTTTTCGTCGTTTTTGTATCCCACATTCATCATTGAAGTGCATATCGCGTGTTACGGAACACCCTTTATAATTCAAGAATTTCCCTCCCGACACAAATGACAATATCGTACGACAACGCCAACCATAAATCTAGACAACCAGCCATCAAAAATCCCAGTATTCATTCGAAGCTACGAATGGCTATACAAGGGGACAGCACATAAAGGAACGCCAGCTCGTTATTCGCATTATTATTAGATGTTTCAAAAATATATCCACTTATTCGTAACAACACGTTCTCTATGTCAATACATGTCTGTATCGTTTCAACGACATATACACGAGTTTGATATTCTTGTCTATCGCACAAAGATGAGACATCGATCGCGTGCTCCTTGTCTATTAGCAATACAATGACAGTGTAACTGTAAATTAGTAGACTTTGTGAAAAAAAATTACGATAATTACTTTTACACGACATAAATCGTACAAATTGCACTACTAAATATACACGTATAAAAATATGTATAAACGTTATATAATATAAAAGTCAAACTAAAGACTCGCTTGAAACATTTAAGAAACAGCTTCGATTTATGAACAATCCATCGTTACTGTAATATTCCGACCGATACCGCGCGACTATCGTAATTGATTAACAGCCTTAAGCACGGCGAATCACGATATTCAAGATCGGACACCAGAATGTCGACGAAATTTTACAACTTCTGGTCACGCAGCGTGGAACAGTTTGGTGGATCACCATTGGATTTCAGCACGACCGACGCGGCTTACAGAAACGAGAGTTAGAAACTTGGCGAGCGAAAGCATCGCCACCATTTTCCCCGCGCACCTTTCTCGGCCAGGCGAAAATGTTTACGATCTATTATCGTAACTATATGCGAACATCCTGGTGACGTGCATGAGATATGCAACGGATATTACATTTCCGGGTCACTAGATTGATATTCGCCGATTCTACGCTCGGCTGTCCCTCTCTTTCGCGCGCTGACGTACACCTACACGGACATTTCATGAACCAACGAGTCTTGTGCACAGATTGAAAAGGAGGCGGCGAGTGCCTACGTTTCGATGCGGCCCGATATAACGCGCGCGCGCGCCTGTATATTTATTTATGACCGTGCACCGTGATATACGACCTTTAATTCCGTGCAAAGACCCCGACTCCTCCGTCGTTCGAACAAAAATTCCAGTGATCCTGCGATTTTATGCGCTCACGTGACCAGAACGATCCCTCGCGAAAAAACGCCAACATCCGATCGGAGGGGATTAACAAACTGCGACGGCCGCGTCGTTTAAATAAAGCTCGCGCTATTTATTCGCGTTTAAAGGCTCCGTCACGAGTTTGATCCTGTTGGAAAATTCACGAGCGTATCGTGTCGCCAACGAAGGCGAAATAACGAACGTTAGGCTTGTCGCGTGCGTTTCACGGTGTTATCTAGATGTATCTCAAGTATTTTTCGCTGTAATCGGAATATTTTAATGCATCGTTGAAATGCGAATTTGACGAGAGTGCTTTATAAACGGAGTGAATTTTAAACGTTAGAATACAACGAAGATTCTGTCATGCGATTTTTAATCTAACTCCTTTTTTTCCAATATCTTCCGTGGTTCCATAATTAATCACGATAATTTATGTTAAACTTTTTAAAATCGTTTCATTGTTGCGGAATATGGTTTCGCCATGGAATGGTGCCAATCGATGACCTGTATGGAATAATCGTGCCACCACGATCAAATTTTCACGCAAGTGTCTAGATTAATTGAAAAATATACGATTTAAATACGTTCGTTATGTTGATAAAGCGTTAACGTCATCCGCATTATATTCCTGAAAAACCTCAAATAGTTTTGAATTTTCGAGTTGCCAAACGTTCGTGTTGAGAACGAAGCGAGATTCTATAGCCATCCAAGGTTTTGAATGGATGGGACGTGGGTAGTTCGTCTAGACCGAATGAAAGGAATTGTAAAATGGAGAAAGAGAAAATACGTAGATATAGATACATGTATATTGTATAGAGGATGCCTGTACGAAGTATGTAGTCGTGGAATGGAGTTGAGTGTGTGTTTGTCGAGCCGTATTGTGTATATACTTCTGCTCTCTACTAGAGTTCTATACTAAGCCGCACACCTTTCCGCTATATTCGCTTGTATAACGTCGCGTAATTTTTCTAAATACTCATTTAGCGAATTTCCCAAACGCCTCGTATAATAAAAGTTCTTACTTAATGTTTGCGATAAAAAGATTTACTCACAAAGCAATGGTTTCCAACTAGTCTGGAATAAGTTTTAAGCAAATGTTACGACTGGCGAAATTGTCATACGCGATACAGTGTATAACAAAGTGCGGGACATTGTCATAACGTAGCGAAATCGCATAGAAATTTTCATTGCAAACGTAGAACTGAGTTATATCCTATAGAAAATATATATGAGACGTACGCATAATTTAGACTGAATAACGAAGCAACGTACGAAGATAAGTATGGTAAGTAAAATTCCCGCAAAATTATTACACAAAAATTTCCTCGAGAAAAAGGAAAAGAAAACAGCAAAAATGATACACGATATCTCTGTCTATCTACAAATTTCAATTCGACGATTATCCGATAGAAGTAATAGGAAAATCTAGCTATTTCATTCTGCATGTTCGCGAATCCCTCCTTCTTTATTTATTCAAACGTGATATGCTCTGAAAACCGCCGATCCCTTTCCGAAATGTAACCTGCAAGCAGAATTTTCTCGGTGATTCGCTTAAGGATCGGGGCACGAGCTCGACGAGAGCACGTAATTTCGTTCAGATTAGTTATTTCAAAGTTTCTCCCCGGGTACACTCGGGATCTAGTCAGTTTTAAGCGTGTTCGTTCGCAGTAACACGGTTCGTTGGTACGCGCGTCCGTAAATAACCGCGATTACAGGGATTTCGAAATTTCCGCGTTTATTAGAAGGGGCCCACGTATAATACTTCAATGGCTCGAGACTGCCAGAAGAGCTCGACTCTTTAATGAATTCTTCAAACGCTTTTATGCAACCCGCGTGCGGAACAATTACGCGGCAATTCATTAAACGGCTGAAATGTCGTCCCGTGTTTTTATTTAATTAATTACTTGCGGTCGTTCTTTTTTTTTTTCTTCTTTTTTCTTTGTCTTTTCGTTCTTGTCCCCGTCCCCGTTCCCGACCTCCTGCCGTTGAAGTACCGCGACCTTTTTTGTGCTGCATGACTAGAGTGTTCTTTTCCAGCTTTTTCGCCCGACCGCTCCCCTCTAACCCGTTTCTACGTAGCGTGCACTCGGACGTAATTCTCCGGAAGTCGGTGGAAACAAGCGGTTTACAAAAATACATTCCCGCTAATATCAGCGGTCGCTGCGTCTTTTACCTAACGCTCGACGCGGCGGTACCTCGCATTCGTCGGAGAACGAGATCCCTCCCCTCCATCGAAGGGGTAAAAACCTCTCCAACGGCTGAAATTTTAATGAAATTAATTTTGTTTGCGTTTCTACGCTATATTGTCGCTTTTTAAGCATATTTTGCAATGAATCGTTGAAGATTACAAAAGACGTTTAAGGATGAAGCATCAATGGGGTTGATGAAGCTTCAATCTGTTTTTAATGGAAGGTAAAGTAGCTTAGAATCAAGTTGGTTTACCGGTTGGTTTAATGGCAGCTTCGTTTTTAAGCGGAGGAAGTAAATTACGGTAATCTGTACGTACAACAGAATTTTAATATACATCTGCAGTTTTCATAATAGCACGTCGTCTTAACACAACAAGATAAATCGAATTTTTATAAACCGATGATAAACGTCTTTCGTTCTTTCAATATAGTTGTATATATCTATCGATATTTTATGCACTTTTGTGCCACATGTTCTGTATGGTTTGCAAACAAAACTACACGTCATAGTTTGAACAAGAACTCCGACGCGTTGGATTAGTAATTGAAAAAACAATAACATTTTTCGTTTTATCAGCACCGCGTCCTTCGTCCATTATTCGTACAATTCTTGCGAATGAAAAAATTTATTTTGGTATTTTCTGTTGGAAAATATTATATTAAGACGATATTGAAGTTTATATTAAAAATATTTAATCGCTATATTTAATCGATCAATAGTACCGGACGACTAAAATCTCTTAAGAATTTTGTTGAAATTCCGCAATTCGAACGGTACTCGATAAATCCTCTGGCAAATACTGTTCCAATAATGATACAAGCTGTATTGAGAAAATATTTGCTAGGAAATAAGAGCTATTTGTTTGAACAATGATAACAAAGATCCTACTGGTTTATGGACGATTCTTATAACTTCTTCATACAGATAGAATTACCTGCTTTACAATTGTGTCTTAAATCAATGTTTCAGTTTTCTATTTGTATATTCGCTGAAATTATCGTCTATCGGTACACATTTAATCAATTCATGCCTATAACAATATTTGCAGGAGCTTTCAGTTGCGTCCACGTATTCTCAGCTTAATTTTAATTTCTATACATCTTTCAAAGTTTCCATTGCATACATGTATAACGCACATATTTCATATGTATATGAAAAAAATACAGATTGGTGTAACCTATCCCTAGATTTTTCACTATTTTAAATCTCCGCCATTTAATTTATCATTTATTGCGAAAAAAACTGTGTTCGTCAAATAAATAAAATGTATATTTCCATAATTGAAATAAGTGCTTTATAATATATTGAAAAAAAATTAATTCAATAACGCTATCGTGGCCAAATATATAGCGATATATAGCAATAATCTCTCAAACACCACGGTGTCTAAATATTGATAAGAGTCGCTGTACATCAAAATTCGACCAAAATAGCATACGTTCGTAAAATCGATACGATTATGTCAAAACGATCAGGAAGGTTTCGGATTATGTATGTGCTAAAAAAAAAAAAAAAAAAACTTTTCAGACGATTCACCTTGCATCTGTCCCCGGCGAAGTCACTCGAAATCGTTCGCTCTCGAGCATCGTCTTTCGCCGATCGAAATTCTATCACTGGGAATACGACGCAATAAAATATCGACTTTGTCCAGCTCACCTCTTCAAATAACCGAGTGTTATCGGTCAGCCGATTATTACGAATTTCGCTGTCACTGTTGACCTCGAACTCGCTGCTTGACTGGCCAAGTAAAACTGTCTTATCTGTCGAATGCCAGCGGAATCGATAGTCTTGTTAGCGAGCATTTGCGGTCGAGTGGTTCGCTGGAAAGCTGTCAATGGATTTTCAACGGCTTACCGCGGAATTACAAATTACGGGATATTGCAGGGCGCCGCTTTGCCGCGTGCCACGTCTCCTCGCCAGCGATTCTCCAATGGAACGCGTCTCGAATGTGCCATGCCCTCTCATGTACACCTGTACGTGTCCGCCTTTTCTAATCGAGTCATCGCGCTTTCCTCTGCTTCCTCTTTTTCCCTTTTCTGTCTTTATTAACCCTTTAGCCGTGGGCGACGTCCGAATCGTGTTGCACGTGTCCCGTTAATTTCAGCGGGACGCGTTGTTTGTAAATTGTAAGTTGATAAACGAAAATATTTCCTTTTTCTTCGCTTATTTTCATTTTATTTCGTATCGTATCAAAAGTCTGTTGACGAGTCTCCTAATAATATTTAAACCTGAGAAATAGAGAGACAGTCGGACAAACAGAAACTCCGTCTGGTCGTGAAGACGAAAATTCAACGAGCCATGGCCAGATGCAACGAAGTTTGCACTGCTAGCGATGCTTGATTTACCGGTTCAATTTAATTGGACGAGAGCAAGCTCGGCTCGACTGAAACACGCGCGTGCTACTCGAAACGACGACGACGATTCCAGGCCGAGTAGCCGAAACGATTCGTCAATTAATTAGGATATCGTGGGAGGAGAATTAACGCGATCTTTCTTTCGCGATATCGACCTGTTGTTTCACCAAAGGCCATTTCTTGCTTTGGCAAACACCGATTGACGAGAAAATCCTATGGGCGGTGAATAATTTTCATGCTCGTAAAACAGGTAAAGTTTGTTATAATTTCTTATTTTTCAAGACTTTCTGGTTCTGTGATTTCGATTTTTGTTCGTGGAAATTTATATTCTCTGCGATACTTATGAATTGTCCTGAATTTGGAATTTCAATGCTTATCGTGCATTCTCCTCCGCTAACGTATAACTGCTAAAAGCGTAAGTATAATGTATAAGTTCTAACTGCTAGAACTTACGAACGGGGGTGTAAACTTTGTCAGGAAAACCTAACCGAGGAGTCCATTAACATAAAATTGCTGTCTTCCTTCCCCCTAGTCATTCCCTTCATCTTTTGTTTCTTTTCTTCTTATTGCTACAGCGTGACGATACTTTTTCCTTAGAAGCATCTTCAATCTTCAAAAGATAATGCTTGATCCTGAAACGGTCCTCGACATAACTCTTTCCCGTCGTTAAACGACGCTACAGGGTAAAATCCTTGCGAGAAAGGACGTTCCTAGGAGAGCATCGGATATACGACTTTGAAATTTTAAACGAAAACAAACCTAAAGCCGGAATTTCAATGCGATCTCCGATGCAACCAGGGTCAAGCGAATAAAGAGATCTAGTTTCACACCGAGTTATCCACCCCGCGATTCTTATTTCTAAAGATGTTCTCGATAAAACGAATCGAAGCGGATTAAATTCTACGACGCGGGAACCTCTTCGCGTATTCCACCTTCCCGCGATTGTTTCTTAAGAAATTTCACTACCTAACGTCGTTGAAGAATTTTTATCCGAAATCGAGCGAAACGAACCGTTCTTCGAGTTTCACGATTTTGCAATTTATTTGCATTTCTGTCGCTCGCGACAAACGAGCGAAATTGGAGGGAAAAATTCGGAAGAATTTGATTTCGACGTCAATTGTACCCGCAAGGAAATATCGTCGAGAAAAAAGGTCGATACGTGGAAAAATTCATTAGTCAAAATTTTCAGCCATCGATACACGCGTGCTACTAAAATAAATCTCGTAAACGTTAATCTATAACCATCCAGCCAACGCGAATTTTTATTTTAAAATTTCATTCAAAAATCTCCCACCGTATTTCAGGCTTTTATACAACGAAACAGACAACGGATAGATCTTCGTCATCAACTCGGGGAAATCAGAAACAGTTTCTCCGCATGCCAGATTGCTCTTCGTTAAATGAACGCAAGATATTCATCGACGAAATACGGTCGAATTCTTCAATGGTATTTCAAAATGATAAGAACCGTATCTGAAAAATAAGTGCCATATCGATGTCATATTTTACGCCATTTCCGGCAGATTGGCCAACAATTTGATCCTCGTACTTTAATCAACATAAAAGAAGAGAGATAGAGTTCGCGTAAAAACAACGTATCTCCGGTCCGTGCGCCAAAGGAAATACTCGATTTACGAGCAGCGCTTATCGAACTTCGATTTTCGGTTTTGATGGAACTCCTTTGGAGTACGCGCCAAAATGGGCGAATCCTCTCTCCCTTCCTCCTTCCTTTTTTTTTCTCTCTTTTATCCCCTCTTTCTTTCTGTCCGCGTGCCCTTTCCTTTCTTCGTCTCCTTTTTTTTCATCGCCTGTAATTCGATTCTAAAAGGGCGAACTACTGAGAAACCAAAGTTCCATCGTTTCCGAGTTACATCGGGCAACTATTCTCGGAAGCTCGATCGAACTCTTTTAAAATCGTACGCTCGATAAAGAGACGAGATCCGTTTCCGTTGGTTTATGCTCGTTAACGGATCGGTTTTGCCGCCGGTTCGCACCGTCACGTCGCGTTTCACAGTTTCATCGTTAGAGAAGGCTGCGAAACAGCAATCGGATAATCGATAACGTCACGGGACATTTTCATAGTAGCGTCGAGAGATATTAACGAGGTTACGGGACCGTGGAATAAATCTTCTTCGGTGGATTCTCTCGCGGAAACCTGTTACCCACCTTCTGTCGGGCCATTTTTCACGCGAGATGCGAGACCAGTTCCTTGCCGAGAAATTATGTAAGACGACTGACAATTTCATCGCGGCTGCCCGTATGTCCTTCTCTCTCGCGAGAGCAACCAACGTACCGACTACCTTCTCACAGCCGTATTTTACGATTCTGCTACGTTTTTAAGTTCCCGGGGAGGCGTATTACCCGCGTGGAGAATTTTTATAGTCACCAGCGTGTAACGTATGGTGTCGTAGATAGTTGAGAATGGCAGCGGTGTTGTTCGACGGGAATACGTGGAAACTATGAACGATCGTTTTAGAGTTACGCTTGTTTCATAGTCGCCAACTGTTTACGGCTTCGCGAGAACTGCGATGAGATCTTCGAGAAAGATACAATAAGGTGATACAAGCAAGTACAATTTTGACCCTTCTTGCCTTGTAATAACGTGATAACGTAAGACTTATCGTATGAATTATGAACCGAATGTGAAAGACAAGTATCATGGTCAGGTTATTCATTATACGACAAAGCTTAATCTCTGTAACATAATTTATCACTTATTCTGCTATGTATAGTTACAAATTAAATCATAAGACAGGGAATTAATCGCACCGAACAGATTAGAATCAGTTTAAGTTTGTTAGAAGAATTTCGTTCGCTATGAGGTTTCTATTAGGTTGTCCGAAAAGTATCCTTCGTTTCATAAGGTGATAATAGATGAACGACAATTTCTGTTTTATATTATTTTATTCAATTACGTATGATCCATTTCGTTCTATTTCTATTATTATGTTCGTGCATAATTCAATAAAGTAATATAAAACAAAAAACATTGCGCGTCTATCATTTCCATATAAAACGAAAGAAACATTTCGGACAACCTAATGTATCACTGTTAAATGTTAAAAATAAAAGTGGAGGTACGTTTTGTTCGTAAAAGCGTGTAGACTATAAAACTAAGGAAACTTTCTAACTAACTAAGAAGAAAAAGAAAGAATAATAATAACGATAAACTAGTTTCTCAGACTTAATATCAATTTAGGTGGTGAATTTAGAATTTCTATGAATTTTAGAAGAAATAGTAGAAATTATTTTATGAATTTATGGACCGAAGAATTCAATTTAAGAAACCGGCAAACACAATTTCCAAATAAATATAAAACAAATGCAATTTGCAGATTATTTGTTTCCTGGTTACGTGTTAACGCTCTTAATGCAATGAATAATTTTCATACAACTGTTTTCGATAAACAACATCCAAAGTTTTAAGAACGAGCAAAGATTTAGCTAGTAAGAATCTTAAGAAGAAGAAGAAGGAAAGAATCTGGCGAAACAAGAAACAAGAAAGGTAACGCCTCGCCTACTGTGAACCATTTTCTAACATTTTGTCTACTCGCTTATGACAGTCACGTTCTGGAGATGTTTCGTTAGTTTACCACTTTAGAGTTCTTGAATCGCATGTCCTTGGGAATGTACGTGCTTTGCGAGTTTATTACTTGCAAAATAACCGCTTTTTAGAGAAACGTGACATTTTCGTGGCTTCTCTATTTCCGTGATCCTGCTCGAAATATCATTTCTCATGTAATTCCGTTAATACACATGGAATATTGAATTTCGAAGTAAATTCGTGCTCACACGGTTGCAAAAAGTACTTGAAACTTTTATCATTTTAATATTTGTATCGTCGCATTTGTAACTTTTACATGCCACTTCATTAGCTGCATGTATATTATATTTCGCATAATTTAGTTTCATACGACTAGAAAAATGTGATACCGTAAAAATGAAATGCATAGAATCCGATATAAAAGAAACGTTTTATTGGAAAATAAGAGTACGAGCAAATACTTTTTGCCGTCTCTTTCGTAGATAAGACAAAATTGGATTTTGTCGTATCGAATTAACGAGATCGTCGTTGCGATTTCGATCATACTGATTCTTTACAGATTTGTTATTTTTCGATGGCAATAGTGTTCGAATAATTCTTAAAATACTACTTTCTAGAATACTTTTTGCAGTCACTGTATGTCGTAGCGGCGATAACATATTTAATTACTGTCTGCAAAATATCAAAGAAAGTTTTACGTTTAAAATATTCCCAGTCCCGTTTATTGTCCCTTTGAGGAAAGAAAGATCGAGCGAACGAGCAATTTCTCACGATACGAGGCAAAACAAATTCGGTATTACGCTTAACTAGCGTAATGAATAGGATTCCTCTGAGGAAATGCTGATCGCATTGAAACAACGAGCAATTTTCAGTGGAGTAGCACGAAATAGATTCTATATTATCCGAGCGGCGCGCTCCACAGACGAGCTTTTGAGAAAACGGTTGATTCCATTGAAACGACCGGCTATTTATAACGATACGCCTTGGAATAAATTGCATATTGCCTCAACTCGTCGAATAAATGAAATTTTCTCAAGAAAATCTTGATAATGTTTACTTTCGATCGTTCGCGCAGATATTGAGTTAGCATAGCGCGACTCAACTAGATCCGAAACCCAATAAACGATATTATTTGCAGAGAAGAAGCGCCCAAGTCGTACGACTTAAAATATAGTTTCGCTACTTCTCCTTCTTCTACCTCGACAGAATTCCAATACAATTTACTAGTGACCAACACTTTTATTACTTTGTTTTCCATTGCACCTACACTGGCTCGTGAAAGTACGTGCTCGGACATTTATCATAGGAAACTTCTACCTATATATCGTACGTATTATATAAAATATTTTGGAATTTCATAGTCACTGTAACGAAACAAGGCTGTCACGATGTGTGTATATGTAGAAATTACAACATACTTTTATGTCTGGATTGTGTAAGTACGTGAAGCTTTGGCGAAAAATGCTAACAGTAACTTACCCTCCCACAAACCATCCTCACTGATGTTTCAGCTAGAAGGTAAAGGAACAAATTCTAACTAGTATTAGTGATCAAACGCTTCGCGATACCTTTACATCCGAGTCGAATATTCTCTAACGAGATACCAGCTGTATGAATACACATACATACAGCTTCACTTGATTCCTAGAGCTGTATCTATATGTGCACTAATTATACAGAAGCTGCAGGATTGTATCTCTAACGTCATCGAAACGATCAATAAATTAATCAATATAGTGTAACGATTAATAGATCGATCAGACAACAAAATTTATATGTTCCGGCGGCCCAACGACCCGATATAAACTCGAACAGGTCAGAATCGCACAAAGTAATTTTTAGTTTCGGTTCGATCTCTGTGGGGGAAAGTAGAACGTTGAACAGAGTGTGACAAGATGTTCTAATTTAAAACCTAGTTATACAAGTAAGGTTGAATCGATATAAACTCTCCCAGGCCCTTTCTCTTTATCCCTGTACCGTCCTATAATCCTGAAAAAGCTACGTATTCCTTTGTCAAAATCGTGAAACGAGATTTCGACTCGGAAATGTCTCGATGAAACAGTTCAGAGCCATTTTAGTTTCGTTTATTTTCGCGTTCCTTCGAGCACCGTGATCGGGGACACGTTAATCTTCAGAACGTTGAAGCAAGAGCGGAACACAGAGAGAAAGAACGCACAAATACAGAGGAAAATGCTTGTTGCGTGTGTGAAAGGCTCAAACCAGCTCGGTCGTTTGTTCATCACGAATTTATGAATGCGGGGTATGATTTCCGTGGCCGCTCGGAATACAGATACGGTCCCGTTCTTTTTTAATTTCTAGATCCTTCATGAGATTTGCCCGCTCTTATCGTGTACATTGTCACGTGGTAGGACGAGTTACGTCAGAGGCAAAGCGCGACGTATCTGCTTTTGGCATAGAATCGCTGCTTTAATTTCCATCTTTCTGCCTCGCGTTTGCGCTGCACCGAGTCGCATTGCATAAGCGAAAGGAAACAACGAGCTGCCTGAAGAATTTCCGGCTTGGCAAATGGATAAAATGGACGTGCAGTTAACGGGACGTAAAATGATAAAAAAAAAAAAAAAAGAAAAAGATACAGGATGGAGAGTTTTCTTGTTTAATGAAGAAGGGATATAGCGTGTACACCGACTCACGAGCGTATTTGTACAGTTGTCACAGAAAACTTCTTTATTCGTATCGCATGTGTTCTACGAAACGTTGTATCGATGGTTATTTCTATTACACTTTGGAATTGTGTGCTTAAAAATATTTTTAATATGTTCGACACAATGTGTATCTAAGAGACGCGTATATACGTATATTTAATCTGATTTTTATTTGACGTTGAAATCGTCTCATAATTTTATTTCCCCTGAGTACATTAAAATTCACAGACATTATATATAGCAGGATTCTCGTATTTGACCTGCATTTATCCGAACGTAATTTTATTTAATGCCTCTGGTTAATACCATGGTCGTTATATTTATTTATGTGAACATGAACTCCCGTCATTTGAACGAAAAATAGTAGACAATGGCGAATATCGACGATATGAATTCCAATTATATCAACTGTTCGCCCCTCGACAAATTCCGTTAAATGGAGACCTCCTGTCGAAAACAACTTCATTTATTTTTCTCTCGTATGAAGTGAATGTTTGCATGAACAGCATCAGGTGGCAAGGTATCTCGTTGAACACGTTGCACGAACGACGTCGCAACATATCTCGTCGGTTAATTCCTATATCTTCAATTCCTACGTTTTTCTGGTCTAATGCTGGCAACTACGGTCTTCTGGTGTCAGTCTGGAAAATAATTCCTGGCGACTGTCTAACTAACCATATGTGTACATTTGTAAGATTCTCCTCGCAATTACTTCCGCGCATGGTGTTCAACTCAGATCGGTTGTAGAAAATAATTTATCACCCAAGGTCTTCCTTTCGGCAGCCTCGTGCTAGAACATACTCCACCGTAATGAAATTGGGTCTTAGAAGAATTTCCACATTCAGGAAGGCAATCCTACCACAAGGAAAATCCTAGGGGAATTCTTGCAACGAAAGAATCTATCTCTCAAGAAAAGAGGGATTACAACAATAACAAGAAACATAAGAGTATCGGGAGAGGAATTCCAACAGTGGCACGAAACAGCGTGTAACATCGTAAAGGAATTCTAATGGTAAAAAGATCAACGAAAGATTCTGATATAGAAAATTCCGAAACAATAAAAGAACTTTGGAAATAGGAAACGTAGTAAACAGTTTCGAGGCAATCGATTCTATTCGAAAAAGGAGCGCGCTGCTTCTCTCGAAGATCGTTCACCTTCGGAAACTCCATCCTTCAGCAGCACAACATTTTATATAACAAAAATCGAAGACAATATTTGCGGTTAATTATACGATGAAACGAATCAAATCCGACGACGAGGAGTTAACCACAGCGCGTTGTTTTTATCGTAGATAAAAGGAAAAATTAGAATATAATTTTTATTTATAACTTAAAATATAATTAATAATAATATGAATATAACTAGAAATAATTTATTATTATTTATAAAAATTAATGGCGACTTAAAGAGAACATACGAATTTTGAATGAAATACGATTATAAATAATTTGAAAAATATAACGTAAAATAAATATATATCTTCTCTTCGTTCGGTAAAGAGATAAAGAAGTGGAAAACTTCGGATATAAATCATTTGAATTCCCTGAAAAAGTCTGCATTTATCGAGCATTGTTTTTAAATTCGTCAGTGAAAATAATATATTCCGTGATGTTCTAACTGCTTAAACAACCGACAGAAATACCGCGTTGATCCCGATGCTTCTCCCGTGTCGCATATTAATCTATAATTATCCCCGTGTGTTTCTATCTCTTCCCTCCACCTGATTCAGCGTTTCCTCACGTTAGAAACTTTGCAAATTACCTCCGCAATCTTCCTGTGAAACAACCCTACGCTCGACTATTTTCTTTATCTACAAGCTTGAAGGAGCAGAATCGTAAACAAGGAGAGATTCACAGCAGGAAAGACGTTGCTAACATACTTAAGGGCAAATGAATCGCTTTGCACTAGGAACAATCCGATTCCAGGGAACTGTTCGGTTCACGTTCGCCTAAGAACCTTTGGAGGAACGTTACGGCAACTCGATTTCCGTTCGAATTGAACGATCCCTGCGATTCTACCTTCTTCATCGATCGGTTTCATCCTGTGGGATCTCTAAAAGAATCTCTGTACTTTTCGAAGTTGTGACATTTAGTGAATCATGATGGCTTTTATGGGAAACTTCGAAAATGCAAAAATATATAAAATGTACACAGTACGTAAGGACATTAAAAAAAAAATAAATTTTAAATATATCAATTAACATATAACGTATCTAGGATTGTAGTTAATTTATTTGAAATTAATTTATATTAATAAAGGTAATAGGTGAAACAAATCTCCATTTAGGTTTCATTTTCTTAGCTATATCCATAATAATAGACGAATAGTTCTTTGAGTATAATATCTAGTAAGAAAATAAGGTTCGGCGAATACAAAGACGTATTCACGTATATAATGATTTAGGTGAACCTTGAGAATGTAGTATTTTCAAAGTTTGCCAGCAAAAAGTCAATGAATTTCGACTGAAGAGATTTCAATATTCTGCGAATCGGTTTGTAAGAAGCTCGAAAGTTTGCAATTTGAACTGGACGTAAAATATTGGCCCAAACTACCTTATACTCTGTACGCATTGTCGAAAATGTATTTCTTTGCTTCGAAATAATTTAATCTTGCTAGGATCTTTTGATTTACAGAGATCAATTTCGCTTTCTCTTCAACAAGAACGCTGTTAACGATTTGGAAAAAATTGGAACGCGAAATCAATACTAACAACGATTCACTCGAAGTTTCATCGGACTAAAGAAATTTCTTAATGGCGGAAAAATGTTACTGGATTGTAAAAAATCAGAGGACGTAACAGGTTTAGACGCAAGAAATATTTCATGTTTATAGCGATCCTAAAATAATATCAAATTAATAACGAACCATTCAATTCCATCGGACCGACTGAAAAGTCATCGACGACGATGAAAATTGTTTAAACGATGTAATAAATACCGTCGCTTGCCATCTCGCAAACAAAAAAAAAAAAAAAAAATGTGAATCGAGCAGTTAATTGTGGGACAAACCAGCCATTCGATTCTATCGGAACGAGCAACGAGTCGTGGACAACGATGAAATAAATACCATCATTTTCCATCGATCTAATTTTCCCTCACAAAAACTCTTCCACGATCGTCGAAAAACGAATACAGTTCGACTCAACTAGCACGCGCGTTTCAATTTCAAACTGTCACGGTATTAATTCGCAGGTGAACGGCACGCTGTAACTTCCACTAACTAATATGATTCAATCTAAATCGATCCGAAATCCAATTTATCGCGATGGCAGTTTGCACGTGTGGCAGTTCGGGAATGACGCGTTGCACGAGTATTAAAAAAAAAAAAAAAAAAAAGGGGGGAAGAAAGAAAAAAAATGTGGGTAAACGTAGCGTAGGCGCGCGCATTCTACGTATACGTAGGTATCGCTCGCTGTTATTTACACGGAACAGTTTTCACGACAATTGTAGCAATCGTATCGTGCCACGAGACGCGTCATACGTCGAAACGAAACTCGTCTGTTTATTTACATATGGATGCACACGCTCGCCGCCAGCATGTGTGTACGCGGTATTTAAATTTGCGCGCGCCCACGCACGCACGGGGAATATAACATTTGCAGCCGAAATGGAACAACGTACGCGGAAAAAAGAGAAGACTTCGTTGGGGAAAAACATACACATATATACATGACGCGACTCCACCCGGCTGGATTCGCTGTTTCAAACCTGTACGTCCGAGCACACTCTCGAACCTTCCAAAATTCAACGCTCTGAAATACCGTCAAGACACTCGAATCTCGTCGACGAGAATATTCAACTGGGATAGAAAAACCCGGATCAGACATTTCCAGCAACTGAAAACCTGTCATTCCGCGGAATAAATTTGCGAAAATTTACAGCAAGCATTATTCGTTTTGAAAAATTCAACAGTGTTTCGTCGATCCTGCGAATTATGTGTCGGTATACCGGCGCTCTAAAGGAACAACGGGGCACTGAGTTTACACTTTTTTATAAATAGAATACAAGAAACAAAATGAACAAAGTAAATGTGTAGAAATATGTAAAAAATAGACTAAAAATATCAATATCAATAATTGAACAGATCAGGGATGTTACCTTTCCTACCTTGTTTGTTAAAATAGAAAAATTGGTATCCTTTCGGAGGACCTAATCTTTAGTCCAACACTAGCCAGTAGAAAATTAGAAATTGCAACAAAATTGGACGTCGAAGATGTTTTTCATGTGGGACAACGACGCGATCGATAATTCTCTTCTCATTTTTCTCTCGTCTCAACGCGAATCAATTAACCACCCTCGTACCAACCCTTCCACCGCAACACGATAAATTACCAGCGACAGACTCGAATATATCGCGCTGGCGAGATTTGGCTATAACGAGCGAAACGACTGGCTTCGAAACTTGAAAGGCTGGATAACCGCTTCTGTCGGTGAAATGTGAAGATGAGTGGCCGGCCACCCTATTCCTACTACTACTGATTGCGCCACCGTACCTCGTAGCTGGTCAATGTTCCCTACTGTTCTCGCTGGGGATACGGATAGGACGGAGGGCGTGGAACATAAATTCCTAACGTATTGATACTTGGAAGGGATTCGAGCATTTTCTTTCGTTGTCGTCTTCGTTCTCTCATTGTCCACCCACTCCCTTTATCGCGTGATCTTTGATCTTGGTCTTTCGAAAGGGATCTTTTTGTTATCAGAGTTCTGTCGATTCTATCGGGTAGTCGACGCGTTAATTAGATGCTTTCATTGAATTTTCTGTCAGTTCCGCGTGTATTTACCGATCAACAACCGGGCTTCGTGACAGTATCGGTCGATTGTTAGAAACGAAAGAGAATTGAAGCGGTAAAGGTCGAGGCGCGTTAATATAACATCACGTGAAATCACGTGCTATCGTGTAACGTGTGACGACGCGTCACGTTATAGTTAGGAAACCTATCCGCACCGCGTTAAAACGGTGACAATTATTTTGTACTACGTCGTTTAGTAATTTTTCGGATGCGTAGAAAATCTTGCGTAATATTTCGGTGTGAGAATAAAATTCCTGAATCAACCTTGGTACACAAAGTAAATTCAAAGAGAGAACGTTTAGGGATATGTGGCCATTTAGTAAAAGAATTACTCCTCGTTTGTGTGTTGAAATCTAAACAAAAATATTCCGACGTAATAATTAAATCTCAAGGCAGCGTGGAAGCTACGCGTAACATCGGTTTTTATTCGGACAGTATCTTTCAAAGCTATTACGAAGGCAATTTTACCGATGGCGTGATGACCAAATTTGAAACTTATCATATTTTCTTATCGTTTATAATGCGAACGAGAATGGTCCGCAGAAACAATATGTATCGAATTTATTAAAAAACTTCTTGAAACTTCGACAACAAAACTTTCTAGCCCGGTACATGTTGCATCTTCTTCGAACATAAAGAATGGCTTCTCGGACGATTTTTTGATGCAACCACGTAAGGCAAGTGGCGAAAAGTTCTCTCTAAAAATCGTTTGGACGTCCATCAATCATCGCAACTTTCAATTAAGCCGAGTCTCTTCATTCTCTCGGTATAAAATAGAGGGAATCTTAAAGAACTAATTACTCAGCAGACTGAATACTCTCGACGTAGGAACGACGAACGAGCGGTTCGTTTAATTTTAACCGAGATAAAACAAAAGGCTCGGACAAAAAATAGGAAAGAAGGAAAAGAAAAAAGATGCGTCCGGTTTATTTTTAGCCGAATGCGACACCAGTGAATACTGTCTGCATTAATTGCATTAATGCCGCGTTCAACCTGAAATCTATATTCGCCGGTACGAACACGCGTGGAAAGTTAAAAATTTATAGTTCATTAAATCGTCAGCACCATTTAAAGTTTACTAATTAGCTGTGTGATATTCGAGTGCGGTAATTAACGGGCGAGAGAAGTACGTTAATATGGAAATTAACGAGCAGATAGGACGCAATAAAGAACGATAAGAGTTACCGGTTCAACGACTAACTAGAATTGAATAGAAAAACACGAGCATTCCAGTTTTATTCTATCCGAGCTAATTGCGTCCGACTGATTCGCTCGTTCCTACGATATTTCGGTTATAACGAACAAAGATAAGGTAACTAACTTTTGCTATAAATTCGGCGATTATTTCTAATTTAGTACTAGAATATATTGGCAATGTATTGCGAATGTATTGGGTTATTCGGAAAATTTGTGGTCAACTTTAGGATCGAAGGTATTGTATCTTTATGAAATTTGTACGCTATTGAGCAATATCTCCACTGTCTATTTCGATCATTTTCGTTATTTGTAAAGCAACTTCATAATTGCATAATCTTCGAAAACTTGTCTTTCTTAACGATGAATTTCTCCACCTGAAATTTTCTGCAGCAGCTTGTCCAGGTTTCGAGGATATTCAGCTTTTACTCATGAAAATGGTTTTCATAAAAATTAGAAGATGAATTAAACGCGACATATTCTCGAGGATCAATCTTTTACTTCTTGCCGAAACATAACATCTACTTAGAGAATTATTCACTTGCTGACGATCAACAACGCTAGGTTTTTCTCTCTATACGATGCATTTGATATCAAATTGGGAGGAGTAGTTTGAATGTTCAAACAAAAATAGGAAATATGTAAACTATAGCAAATTGATAGGATAGTTTAGTACATAGTAATACTACGTATAAATCTAATTTTCGATGGTTAGAGTTCGAGTGTTTGAGTGTTTACAAGACCAGCTTCTATAAAATAGATGAAACAGGTAACTGAAACGTAGATTGAAAAGGCACTACGCACGCTAAAAGACAATTAACGACTTTCTCTACGCTAATTGACCTACCACCCAGACAATAGCAGTTAATTACAAACTGTATGGTACTAAACTTTCGACTAATTGATTTAACAAGTTGCCTGGAAAGGTGGACAATCATCTAGACATTCCAACTCCGACAGAACTTCAAAATCAATGACTTTGAACTTTGCCATTCGCGTATCGTCAGGTACACGCAATGAGAACAGAATGTAATTTGTCTCTAAGGTACGCTAAATTTGCTCCAATAAAGCAACAGAAATTATCCGACGCTAGTATTTCAGGTACTTTGGTCTGCAACGCTGAACAAGATATTACTTTGAGCGTATTATTGATTAATTTTATTATTTTATTCCTACAATTATCTTTATGAAATATAATTGAACATTCTTCTTAGACGTAATATATCATACCTGTCGGTAACTGATTATAATTTGTTCTCGATTGTTTCAACTTTAACATTTCCGCTCTTCTTTAATCATTGACCAAGGACAGGATGGACGTGACATTAAATGGCACTTCGTCTTTCACATTGTGAAACACCAGCCTCGAAAAAGAATTTATATCATCGCGACGATTGTAATTAGTCCGTTTGAACGCGCTGCATTTATTCAAACAAAACTTTAAGTAATGCTCGATTAATTAAACTTCTTAAAAATTCATTTATCTACACGCGACCTACCTTTATACGAACGAAAAATCGCAAGTACATACGTACTAAGGACGTAAATATTCGTCACGCGACAGGTTCGAATAAGCGGGATTCTATCGTATATCAAATACAAATTACGTTATTAAACGATATGATGTAGGGAATTTATCGCTCTTTTCGTTGGACGTAATTTGTCTGTTCGCGTTATCGATAAATTATGTTACGAGTTTCTGAGTCACACTGTTTGTACTTGATAATGTATAATTAATAATTGATTTGAGAATACAAAGATGAAAGTTCGAAAAGATTCAAAGTTCACATCTTTATGTTTCAGATATTTGAAATTGCAATTTTATTTGAAACTAATTAAACGAATCGTTCAACTATCGTTATACGGCAATTTACCATTTTGATAATTGATGGTTGATAGTCGAAAGATATCATTGCAATGTTTTCTGAAGTATTGTAGAAATATAGAGTTCTATGCTTCGTTGCGATTATACGACATCCTGTTCTATATTTTATTCATAATTTCATAATACAAGGCTTTACTTTAAATTTAAATCAGTAAGTACTATACTGAATCGATAAGGTCGCATGTGACACGAAAATTGTAAGAGGGTCAGGTGACCCCCAAAACGTGAGCACGAAACAGCATTGCGTGCCACGTCTATTCTGTACCTCGTCTCTGCTTTAACGTTAGGCATCGTAGGTAAGTAGAAGGAATATCTTACCTGAAACAGAACGAAAAAGTACTATTAATCGATTGATGCGTAACGTCTACATACATATTATCCGGTTGTCCGGAAAGTATCTTTCTTTGGCAAACGCGTTTTTCACAACAGTGCACCTTCGCACAAACGTGAAACCAAATGTATGAAATGTCACGATGTTTATCTCAACATAACAAAATGAATCGTATGTAATTCGAGAAAATAATATAAAACGAAAAACGTTTATTATTCTATGCGTCTATTATTTCCTCATAAAACGAAAGAAACTTTTCGGACAACCTAATACTTAATAGAAACAGCAGGATGATTTTCAGTCTTTCATTTATATCCCAATCGTGTCACGAAAACTAACGACAGCGATTACATAAAAAAAATTACGCTTTACGAACTACGCTTCAAAAATTACGAAAAATAGAAGGAAAGGAAGAAGGCTAAGGTACAGGGGGAGAGAGAGAAACTCTTAAGATCGCCAAGTTGCATCCGAGAAACTTGGCCCAGTCCACGGGAAATCTTCCCTATCGAATTGCAGCCGTGCGTCCGCTCAACGCGGAAAGGGAAAGACTTTGGTTTCATACCGGTTGGAGGCTGTTGCGGTGTTAAAATTTCAACGAGTCTCGCCCGTTTCCAGTCGTCCTAACACACACGTATACACATTGGGAAGCCCGTCAGCGAAAAAGTTCGGTTTCTATAAGCGAAAAGCAGCTAGTCGCGAGAATACGAACCAGAGCGAAGAGAAAGAAACGAAGGAAAAAGAAGCGAGCAAAGAGGTTAAAGAAAATAGAAAGGGCGATGGAAAAGAGAGGGAATCGCGCTAGAGCTCGAAAAAGGATACGCTGTTATAAGGGGTATCGGTGGAACTGAAGGTAACGACGTAACAAGTCTTCTACGTGGACCTAATTCGAACCACGCTAAACCGATAGCTTACACCGCGTTGAGGGTGGCGCGCACCCGCACCCATTTACCCCTATCCCTATCAACACACCCACAGAGGGGTCGAGAGGAAGCGAACAGGGTGAAGAGGGTAAGCGAGAAGCGGCGTTGTTCCTAAGTGGGCGGAGTGCCCCGAGCGATTCAGAATTGAGTTCGTGTCTTGAGTCTCAACCGACTAAGAATCTAGCTCGAGGCCCGAACTTCCCCGCGTACAACGAGGGGTTACATATGTGGCTTCGATTCAGACGTAGCTTTCCAAACGAATGCAAGGATATTTAGATCTCTCGCTGTTCGACAATCGTTGATGATACATACGACCGATCTTCCATATATCGGTCGTTTAGATGCCATATTGATCGATTTCATAAATTAAGAGATACGAAAGAATGATTGTTTACGATAGCGTGTCGTGCTTCGCTTCGCCAACGTTTTAATCCACTTCGATCCGGGCAGATCTAAAGATAATACAGAATATCTAGTAAACATTAGAATTATTTAGTAAACATGGCGAAAGCTTCAAATTAAAAGAAGAAATTGCTTTTTAAAATTTTCCTTGGAATATATAATTACTTGTGTTTAGAATTTATCATTATCGTCGTGGTAGTAACGCTTGGGTATATCTCGTGGTATAATATGCATGGTGTAATGTGGTTATGCGTAAGTTTTCAAACTGAACAAAGAAGAAAGCTGTACAGCTTTTCGCCTCTTTATTACTGCGTGCGTCTGCAACTTAATTAGTACGGATCTAAGGTAGAAAGGATAATTCTTTGTTTAAAATCCCCTACTACGGAGTCGTTAGGAGAAGGGTAACAAGCCTGTAAAGTAAGTAGCTTTAGTATGTGAATTAAATTAATGTATAAATTATGTGATGAATATTGTGTTTATAATATTAAGCGAGCAAGAGTCATGAATTATTAATTTAATGAGTGGAAAGCTTCGTAAGAAACCGACCTGTATTAAACAGGCTATTAAGCTTAGGATAAAGAACTTTCCCTGCAGGGATCTTACGACATTTAATATATTTTAATTTTGATCGTTACATTAATTATCGTCATCAATTATCGCGTCTCGAAAGCCACGCTGATCAACACTATTCAATTTAAAAATAAACAAATTATGTACTTAGTTCCATGACTTTATTTATTATAAAAAGATAAATAATAGCAAATTCCGAGGTAGATTTAAGAAATAACGTTCGCAACAGTATCGCTTATTTCTGCTTTCTAGTTTATAGAGTTGATCGGCTCAATTATCGTTCGAAAAATGATATTGGATTAAAATTATGCCGATGAATTATGTACTCTGTATTTGTAATTTCCAACGTAACATTTCCATGATATCAAAATTCAAAACACAAAAATTGGATTTCTCCGGGCGTAGTCTGCCAATTGGGGTTGAACTACTTGCAACTATAGATGGAATTTGCATCGTTTGCGGTCCAGTTGCAGACGAGGCAGTTACCACCTGCTGTCGCTGCCGGAATAAGTACTGCTTGCGGTCGTACAGTACTCGTTCTCGTCTCACTTCTGTTTCAAATTACCAGAAATTATCCATAGCGAACTTCTGCAACAACCCAGGTTTTCCTCTATTCCTCCTGCCACTGCCTCAAAATCAACTATAATTCATTCTTTTCGTTCGAAATAAGAAGCTGCAAGATCACGATTACGCAGACTTCGATATCGCAGAGATTTTATTTGTTAATTATATATTGGTATGATATAAGTATTTTCCATTTAACGTCTCACATTACAAAGTGAAATACATTCAACGTATACCAAATATCGATACATATTCTAATACTTATGGTCCACTAATTCTTATACCATTTTCCGTTTCTACATATCATGCACAGAGATTCCTCCTCTTTCCGACTATCGATTTTCATTAAAATTGAAAATTCGGCGTAGCACAATTTATTTTTCGACTTGGACTTGAAACGATCGTCGTCTATCTGTTCGAAAATTGCTGCAGGTTCGAAAGCTGGGCGTCCAATTTCCCAGTAAGTCAGGCCGATGCGGCGTAGCGGGATCATTTTTATCAACGTGGAAATTCCGCGGTCGAGAACGATCTTTCGAAGCTGATGAACGCTGTCTGCCGACTCGTCATACCGAAGATCATCTGTGATATTGGAACGGTACCGATGGAATTACCGTGTCTCTGTTCGTGTGCCACGTTTTGATAGTCGCTTCGAGGCGAACGCTTCGACTTCAACTCTCGCCGACGAGCTCGGACAACGTGATGGATTCCGTTTCGATTTCGAATTCCGCCCGGAGAGAGACCGCTACGAGAATTGTTACTCCGCGAACCGTTCAACTTTCGGCGTGCTTTTATCAGAACCGGATCTCACGGCGGTCACAGGATTTTCATCCATATGTACGCGTGTTAGAATATCGTGACTTGATACGGTGGAAAGGCTACTCTGTAGAGATTCAATAGAGAAGACTATATCGTCGACCTCGCTTATGTTCTTGCGTTAGATCGATTGCTTAGAGTCACGTCAATCGTCGTTGTGAGTTATTAGTTAAAATTAATAATAAAATTATTAATTCAGCTTTATCATTCTCGACAATAATTGGGTCGTTTGACAAAATTTTAACAGTTGCGGTGTTCAACTTGAATCTTTGAAGCTAGTTTGTATAAAGGAGGAATTAATATCGATTCGTAATTTTGCAAGCAAATTATTATTTTATTTCTATTTACCGCTTGATAACAGAATTTGTCCAACGAATTAATTTCGTCGAATATCTATTACATGTATTGATAATTACACGAAGACCACTTTAACGTCATTGCACACAGAAATACGTGTCTTTATTTCCGTAAAGCACACAGAACCTTAATGCTCTTTCCTTTAATGTAACCTAAATCGATCTGAACCCTGTCAGAAAAGATCACGATGTCACTGGATTGGACAACGTATCGACATCGTGCGATATCACGTTAAAAGGAATCGAAAAGGAAACGTTCAACCCCTACAACTGTCTACCAACAATTCTTCCTTCAATCTTCCATCGTTCCTTTCGATTTTACGTCCTTCACGGTTTTATCGTTTCTATACGTTTCGACCTAAAACTTTTATCGCTCATTTCCTTCGAACATCTTTCTTCTCCATAAAAAAAGAAAGCTTTCCACCAAACTAAGCTGGCACGAAAATTCGCGAGAATATGTCGCTTTATTACCAACCTCTCCCCCATATCGTTACGGAGCGAAGCAACGATAAACCGAGTTTTAGCAACCTTTTTAAATTAATTAACGCATTCGCAATTGATAATTTTATGAGAAATTGTAAAATAGAAAAGCACGTTAGTCTACGCTTAAGATAAGAATCTAAGTAATTTCGTATTTGCTTGCAAACAATATGCACGCAATCTTCGTTGATTCAAACAGATGCAAGTTAATTTCCAATTTCTCAGAGTCATACTCAAGCCACGAAGAACTATAATATCACGTCGTATTCATAAATATATTTTGCATAAATATTCACAGTTAACTGATCCTATTCTCTCCGTGCCGTGTCATTTGTGAATCCATTTTCGATTCTATCGCATTTAGACTCTATCTTATGTTTAAATTAACGACATCTATCGCTCGGCACCGATCAACATCGTCGGAAGGAAAAAACGAATCGTCGGGCGAAACGAAAATTTGTTAGAACGTGAACTGATCGAATTTCGCGCGACAGAATGGCAACGAATTTTTCCCTGGTTCAACGTCCGTGCGTTTCGCTCGGCAATGTTCCCCGCGCTTGGACGCGCCAGTGACAACGTTAGTTTCATTTAAATCTTGAAATAATCGAATGACGGACGGCTACGAAGCGCGTAGCCGACAAACAAACGGGTCGGTCGAACGAGCTGCGCAACAACCGAAATTCGAAACGCGATGTTCCTGATCGAAAGCAGTTTTATTTCCCCCTGGAATTAGAAGCCAAGTTTTTCCGTGGATCCAAAGAACAATGAGGAATCATTAAAAGCGCGTTCGTTTCCACGGTTATTCGAACGATCTGATTCTAGAGTTTTGATCTCCTAGAAACTTGATTGGCTGGTCCCTTCGTTTCGAGAATATTAATTAGAATTTTTGTTGCACGTATTCGAGAATGATTTGATCGAGCGATCGATAGATACTAAATTTAGCTGGCAATTGATCTCTTGACATGAAAGTTCATTTTCCATTTGTCTTAGTGCACAAGGAAAGTCCGAATTCGTAGGTCGCAGGGTGATTTGTATCAGAGTCGGTAAATGATCAATCGTTCAGAGAAATAAGTTGAAAAATATATTTGCAATTTCATAAATAACCGACTATTTTTGTTATATGTTTAAATTTAATATCTTTCATCCTGTTATGGTAAATTGTAAATTGCTATCGTAAATTTCAACTTACACGGTCGAATCGTGTCTCCTCGAATCGATGTAGCGCTTTTATAGTTTTACATTTTACTACAATTCCCGACTAAGTACCTAATTTGTTTATTTAAGATCATTTTTATTAAGCTCGTTGAGAATATTCGCGATCGAATTGCCATATAAATGGAACCTGCTCGACGATAATAAACGAGTTAAATATATTGAAACGAATATCTCCAAACTTTGCTTTCATATTCACGCGTCTCGTTTCACCAATTTCTTGAAACAGATTGCCCTGGTAACCTTTTCATTCCAATTTTACGAAACGATCAGTTTCTAAATTCACGTCTGATGAAATAATCACCGATTTCGATAACCGTCATAGATCGCGTGTGCTTTCGCATAACCGGCTACTAAATATATCTAACATATCCATATATAATATTCTCTCGAAAGAGTCTTCTTTCGACTCAAATATTTTTACTATTTTTTTTTTTTTTTTTTAACTAGCCTAATGATCTCCATCGTGCGTCGATCTCGTCTCTGTTACGTTCATGAAACTCGAGACGATTTTCCACGAAAGACGATTATTAAACCTCAACAAATTCGCTGGCGAATCGAGTTTCTGTGTTTTGTCGGGAATCCACGCTCTCATCGGTGTTCATCGATTTCCTATGTTCACCGAAAGTTATTGGCCATCGGCGACCATCACCGGTCATTCCGGTTGATAAGAACAAGACGGTGAGCCAGGAAAAACGGATATCGGTCTGATCTGCTCGATGATTCTTATCAACTTACTTTTATCGATGATGAAGAAGCTTATTCTGCGAGAACGGTTCAAATATAAACCAGAACCGTTTCCTCTCTTTTGTCACAAGCCGAATAGACCAGCAGCTATCTCTTTTTTCGTGCTTTTTGCTCGCTCGAGGACAGCATCTGTATCTATTATCGCGTTTCGCTGCACTCTTACTCGGTTCTCGTTTGATTACAAAGCACGATACAACGATACGAGGGGACCATTGAGCAATTCTTCTAGAACCGAAATGCTTATTTGACAATTAGTTGGTTGGATGAACGAATTGTACTTGCTCGTGTAAGAGCAAAAATTAATTTGAAGAATTGGTATTAGTATCGGGTTGTCTGAAAAGTTTCTTTCGTTTCATGAGGAAATAATAGACGCACAGCGTTCTTTGTTTTATATTATTTTCTCGAATTATGTACCATCCATTTTATTCTTCCATTTTATTATTTTCGCAGACTTGGTTTCACGTTCGTATGAAGGTGCACAAAGAAACTTTCCGGACAACCTAATATAATCGAAGAAGTTGTAGTTCAATGTTTGATACTAGTTTAGAGTCCAGTAATTTGGTAATTCTCCAAGAAATTATTATCAAAGTGATTTCTATGAAAAAATTTTATACACATTTTGGACATGATTATTGCTCGAATAGACTAGCATCTGAAAATAACGAAACTCGAAACAGACAATCGAACGAATTACAAGCACGATCGTATCTTTGCATTTAACTGAATATTCGTGGCAACTGTCCCGTTAATCAATTACTATCAAATTCCTTTTAAAATCGTATAAAATTATAGTAAAGAATTTTTCTTCTTGGACGTCGACCAAATTTCGTCCATTTCTCATTCTTTCCATTCTGTTTCGTAAAAGTAGCAGAAGCTATTAGACGCTGTAATAAAATCTATGAAAAGATGTAACGTAGGAAAAATAAGGTTTTATATAAGATAAAATTTCTGAATAAATTACCAACGATCTGGCCAGATCTAATAATCGATATAGTTATTTTATCGCCAAACGATTGTCAAAAAATAACAGAAGGATATCTAGGGCGAGCACGCACGTACTCGTGACACGGTTCGCAAAACAAATAACGCGTAAGTACTTCGCGGCAAGCTAATAAATTTCGAACGGGGCAACGTGACGAAAGCAATTTCATTTGAAGTTTCCAGCTATTTTAATAGGAATTCCAGGAATTTGTTCCTATCCCATACACCGAGTTCTGATCTACGCTACATTTAAGGTTGCGCTCCCGTCGTGCGACCCTGTCCTCGCCTAAAACAATATATCGTCCTGATGCACTTTAGAGATTATAAGGGGCGAGTGTGCGTGTACCGAATACATGCAAAATTGTAGTTAACCTCTGGCTAACACACGCGATACCTAGTCCTAGCTAGAGGAAAAATAAACTCGTTATTTTCTATTTAAAAATTTACTGCGAGGCATGAATCATGATTGTAACAAATAAACATCGCTGTTGAGGGGCGAAGAGAAGAGAGAAAATGAAAATTTACACAAATGAAAAACGATGTCGGTAGAGGATTTCACTCGATGCTTTTTCTAATCTGCAAGATATATTATATGTTAACGTGCATGCAAATTATCCTTTGCAAAGGGGAGAAATGAAAGAATAAAAGTTATTGATGTTGTGAATGACTTGCGAAAATAATTCAATATACATTGCAATGGTTGATGGAATTGTTTGTTGAGTAAATTGGCAGTAATTTCATCTGTTTTAAAAATTAGATGATAGCCAAAAGTAATATCAAATGTATAACTGCTTAACAATTTGATGAGAAGGTTAATAATATTTTACGTGAGTGTGTAATTTTGAACTTGTAATTATATATGCATAGAATCTGTAGATATACCTACATAGGAATTCTGTTTCCATAACTGTATTCGTAATATTGAAAATTCAACGCGATTGTATATTCTTGTATTATCGATATATTACAAGTATATATTAAGCTAATGTTCATTAACTTATTTCACCGATGAATCAAATAAACGATACATAAATCGACGAGAGAAACCTTGCTCACATCAGAAAATCGCAGAAGCCCTTCGTCTAAATTTGATTTTCCAGAATGAGCGATTCCGATTCTATCGATTGAGCATGGAGCAACAGAACGCGCAGCGAAAGATCCACTTGTTGGTTCGTTACTGTTCCAGCAATTTCTCTATTTGCTTTCTATCCATCGCTATTAGCGCTTCGCTTAATAAATAAAAATCGATGCATCGCGAGTGGTGGAGCACGCGATGCGTGCACGCCACCATCAATAATTCGCGCTCAACGTTAATAACGAATGATCCGGCGAGAGACATTGCGAATCTCTTGCTTGCTTTAAAAGGTATCGTCAAGCACAAGCGTAATTTCAAAGAAGAAAATAGGGCAAAACGAAAATTATTGGAATCTCAACGAACGAACGTGAAATGTTTCGAATATTATTATTTCACGATACTCTTTGGAAGTCGGCTGTGATGAAGTCGATGGAGCAAATAAATTAGTGCAAACAGAGTATCGAATCGAGCGTACTCGATCATTTCTGATACGCCTTGTCATGTTTATTTCGAAATCTAGACATTCAGACTCCGTTTCCCTCGGTTCGCTCGATTCCCTATCTCTTTTCCTTTTCCTCTTCTCTGTTCCTCGCTTTGTTTCCTTCTTTCTCTCTCAGCCGCGTCATTCGCTGTGTCTGTTTTCTCGCGTAGAACGAACGTTGGTAAACTTTCCATAACGAAGTTTGGTTAGATCTAAACTAACGTAAGTTATTTGACCTCATATCGGTCACTATTGGAAACTCGGTTATACGTTCAACTTCGTCTGATTGGTCCTTGCCGCGTATGCCTCGAGAATAGTTCGCCTAGTCGCGATCGTACCACGGCTGCGATGGAAAACGCGCTTCGATCGAGAGGCGATTCTTTTGGGACGAATAATAATCGAAGCGACTAGAGAATCGTTTTCTCTGTGGCTTTGAGTATTTTTAAGACATGGAAATAATATCGTACGCGAAGATATGTTCTAATAATTCGCTGAATTACATAATTCCCGGTTAAATAAATATGTTAAAGCAAAGACTGCAGAGAAATTGTATTCTGAATCTCTTGAAAATCAACGTTTTCAAGATCAAAAAGAGGCGGTTTAGATTTTTGTTTAATTTTATGTTTATAAAAAATACGAAGCACGAGGAAGAAAGGAAAGCACGGTAATTTGGGAAAAAATTTTTTCACGTAATAATTCCAGGTTTTCTTGGCAACAATGGCTCGTGACACAGGCAGAACGAGACATTTTCGTTCCATTTCGTGTAAAATAGGACGGTTGACTGGAATAATTGCGGCAATTGCGCCACTTCGACACTGAAATTGCATTGTTGCTCGATGGTGTACGAAACATACGTTGCACGGCTTCCTTGCGGAAGTGTTCGCGCCGAGCTCGCATTACAGGGAAAGCGAAGGGAATTGCATTTAATACCTGCACGCGGCCCAAGTCATAATCGAGCTGGTAAACAGCCGCCATTGCGGACAACGGTGAGCAAACGAAAAGGAAAACCTCGCGAATAACAGACACCTCCTTTTGATTTTTACTCGCGTATCAATTTCGTATATTCGCCTTCGTACTTTCGCAATGAGATCTGTTTCTGTGAAACTACTCGTTTAGAGCAATTGAAATAATTGTGTCACTGGAGTTGTATTTTTACGCGACCGTAAATGAGATATATCTCGCCCGTACGTATATATTCCTACGCGGAAGCTTTCGGTTATGTTTCTACGACGAGAAAAAGTAGAGGAAAATGTGCTCTATGAATGGAGGAAAATTCCTATCACGCCAGCTTTTAGATAGCGCGACACAGTAAAATGATACGTAAGTACCTATTTGCATTGTTGTTTTGTAAACTATAGAACATTCTCAAAGTATATGTATTTCCTGAATAATATTTTAAATTTCAACTATTAAATATATAGGCGATTTTTTATAGCAAGCATTTCGAAACCGAAAATCTTGTAAATCTCGTACGCTGCGCTCCATCCATGTTTTCGCGTTTTGCGACGACATAAATCCCACTAACGCGCGTTCGTGACAATAAACCGGGAACGCTGATTTATGTCAAATTAATTATAGTAAGCCTAGTTAAAACTGGCTATGAATAATTGATACATAACGTAATTTTATCGATTTGTATTTTACAATTTTCTAGGTGCCATTTTGCGTGATGTACGAGTTGTTGTCGTGTTCTTGTTGAGAAATCTCTCTCGTATCACCGTGATCATGTTTCAGGTGGTTGCTCCATCGACTTTACATTTTTCAGTAGTCCACAACGCTTAAGATAGAATTTACCTAAATTCGAGAAAGATTGACTTTAAACTTTAAACATAGTTTTAATGCAATTAAAATGAACAAAAAATAACGAAACAAAAATTATTAGATAAAGGTTCTATCGCCTTTTCCTAAAATACTATAGTACCTAAGACGTAAATCGTTCGGAGAGAAAGTAATTGCAGAGGAACTGAGTTTCCGCGAATTTTGTAAAGGCCTTCGATCGCGCGACTCGCCCGGCGACAACGTAAAGGCGGAACAAAAGAGAAAAATTCACGACTCGATGCGAAATTACAGTCGCTCATCGTGGTACCCACGGCATTCGACATTCAAACACGCCGATCCCAGATACCAAACTATTCGAAGAAATGGACCGTGTGACTGGAAATTCGGTGATCGAACTGCGCGTTGCTCGATTTCTGGTTCATCGTCGAACGCCAATCACTTTTTATATTTTCGCGATACATCAAATTCCACAAACCTGACGTCGCAGTTCAATTTGCTGTTTTATATCTTTTTTTCCCCGCTACTGAATCGTTGCTTCGGTGATAATGCGGTTCGTTTAAATGCGACTGATCGACGTTCCTGACTGTGACTGATTTTTCTGTCCTCTCTTTATTGGAAATGTCATTTTACGTAGTAATTTCTGTCCCATCGGTTGTTTTATCGAAACGTATAAAAGTCGAGATGCGACTGGTTACATCGGCATCGTTATATAAACATTTGAATCTATACAAAATAATATGTGTCAACAGAGCGTGTCAAGCACAAGTCTTTCGAAACTAAATAATATATGAAAATGTACCTGGAAAATACGCGATCAAAACGATTTAGTATTTAAACGGTATATGTACCATCTACTCAAATTTACAAACTCACGCAGAAAAACTAAATCAAATTTGTCTATGTTATTTAAATTTCATTACATTTTCGTCCGGATATCTCAGTTACAGAGAATAATCCGTGAGTTTATAGAACGACGAAGAACTTATTTAATTCCTGTCTACCCTAGTGAGCCGATATACGAAGCAAGGTGTACGATAAAAGCATGTCCCGTACGATATTTCCACAGTCAGCTTCCATACGGTTAGAAACAATCGCGGAAATGGATCCTTACTCCGTTAAACCAATATCGCTGCGATGTAACGTCCGCATAAACTACATTTTTACTGCTTCCTGTTCCGATCCATGGCTGAGACAATCATTTTCCAGTCATGATGTCTTTATGCCCGCGTAAGTTCGTTCATAGCTGCATGAACATGTGCCGATGGAAGCGAGTAACGTCGTATCGGATAACGGGGACTGGTGGAACCGATCGTCAGGTGTCTGCAGCTGCGCAACGTTAGAAGTGAAACAGCGTCGAGTCACTTGAAGCGCGAGAACATCGCGCTAATATGCGAACGGAATGAAAACCGTGTCCATAGCTCTGCTCGCATAATGCAAAATTTACGAGGGCAAGGATTTTAAGCAGAAATAATACGAGGAAATAGCCGAAAATATGCCGCATGAGACATGATTCTCCTGGCGACACGCATAAAGCAAGTATTTCGTGGTTGGTTTCGAATGATTTGTCGCAGAACTGACAGAACTAGGAACAATATCTCAGGGTACAGAAAGCGCAAAGTAGAAAATTAATTGTTGGAAATACGTAAATGCAACGTTATCGCGCGACCACGAATTTGAAAATTTAAAGATCTGGAAATTAAAATATTTGCAAGTTTGAATGCTCAGCAATTTGTATGTTTGAAATTGTAAAAAATTGAATATTTGAAAATTGTTGAAATCGTCAATTATTCGATGGAAACTTTCTTTCTCTTGATTTAACTAATATCCCGTGGATTTTGAAGGTATAAAGGAGGAAGAAATAAAATTGTCGTTGTTCTTTAAAAACAGAATCCTTTGCAACGGCTATTATTTCTAGAAATCTATTCTAAACTTCACGCGACAGCCTTTTCTACTCCCACATATACGTATAGAGGAGAACCATTATTTTAGCATGCATTGCTTGAATTTGTACAAGAATACACTGAGATAATCTGTGGTTTTATGAGAGTTTTACGTCTTTTGACATCCATCGAAAGTAAGATAAATTTATTTTACAGTCTGTGCTTGTATAGCTTGCACTTCGTATAATGCTTGACTCGTTCACTTAGCACGTTCAACCAGGCGTGACCCAGTGCTAGGTCACGAGCTGTATTTCCGAGAGGTGGCATGACCTATCGCTTGGCTATACTACCACGAATTTCTATGTATTTTAACGCGTAAGGAAATAGTCGAGAGCATCAGAAAAATTTATGTAACGCGTAACGTCTTGCATTGAGATTACAATGATGCAAGAGATTTACACAATACTAAGGAACGAATTGATATTTCTAAAAATGATATCATAAAATTACCCGTGTCTTTATCGCTCGATTATTAATTTGTAATTATTCGGAATATTTAATTTACAATATTTCCAAAATATAATTTGTACGTTTTGAATAATCGACGTGAAAGTGTTTATCGATCAAATTACCGAAACGACAGCGTTAAAACAGCAACGCTGTTTAATAATTCAGTGATAGCCACGACTTGCTTCTTTCGTTGACAGCGAGACTATTATATTTCTGTGCTCGTAATAAGCTGGAACAATTATAAATTTTCGTTAACAGCTGTCGAACGAAGAAAGAAAAACAAAGTAGCATTATATAAAGTTTTCAACTCCCATCGCTAGGGAACGAATAAGCGGAACACCGTAAATTCAATTTCGTTTTTGTTTTGTTTCTGTTACTCTGAATCCGAGTCACATGCCTGACCCAAATTCCAAATGTTTACAATTTTAACTTCGTCAGAATGCTGTACCTTTATCCTTTGTCCAACTTTGAATCCCGGCAACCGAGATTTCGGTTTTTATTCCGCTTTAACGTCTCAAACGTACGTGATACGAATTGTCACGACGTTCGTTGAATTTTAACAAACGGAATAAGAATGGCATACTCTCGGAAAGGAATTATATTCAAGAATATCTGCTCGACATGAAACAACTGCGAATGATTTAGGAGATCGATCTTCGAACCTCTACCCTTCATTTATATTTTAACTACGTTTTAATCGAATTTCTCTTCGGACTAGAAACAATTCGGTTTATTCTTCTCACAATTTTCTGCATATTCTGCGCGAATGTTGGCAACGGATTAAGTACAGAATCCAAGGATGGTAAATAATTCAAGGGATTAATTCTGTTACGACTGACCTACTAAACTACACCGTTCCGAATTAAAGATGTAATTTATCTGAGTTTCATCCTGCCTATCCCCATAAAAAGCAAAGCACACGTATAAAGATAAGTAGAAAATATACCAGAGGAACAAAATATACAACAAAATCGAACGTTTTCAAAAAGGTAATTTCCAACTAGCATACCATCGATCTTTCTTCTAAATAAATCGTACGTCGGAAAATATGCTCTATTAGTTATAGCGGGACTACTACACGTTTGATTCTACACAATCCATCCGTCAAAATGATCTGTAAAAATCCATTTCACCTCTGACAAGCACAAAGCGAACGAATCAGGTATTCACAATTTCCCTGGAAATGCCATATTGTTCGTCTAAGCCCGCACGTCATCGTACGCGAGTAAAACGCAGAAATTCCTGCTCAGCGGGGCTAGTGGAGTGCAATTCCGCGCGTCTGAATATTTTTAAATTCCAAACGTTGTATCCAGTTTCTTAGCGTCGGAGACGGCGAGGATTCTGTAAAAATATAATGAGCCGCTATGCAACGGGGCAGCGTATTAAATTTAATCCGTAACGGAAGACTCGCAAACGCCCTGCAAAGAATCGTCGTCGTGACGACAAAGAAAAGAGGGTTGCAGGTACGAGGGGGAAAAAGAGACGCGATGAAAGCATCCCGCGCGTATGCAAATGGCTCGGTCGCGCAGCTGCGACGACGACCACGCCATTCTGATTCGCATAGAGCGGCGCGACGAAAGCTCGTAACGATTTTCGTCGTATAAAAACGAACCGAGAGGTATCAGCGCTGGTTTGCTTCTCTCTGCACGTGCACCACTCGCGAACGTTAAATTTGTGTGCGAGATTTGTAGGGTAGAACGTTTCGCGGCCTCGAGGATTTCGGTGAATATGCACACCGTGCACCTCGCGCTTTTCGTACGCTCCTCTATGACACTTAACCCGTCACCGCGTTGAAACTCGCGCCGCCCAGCGTTACGCGCGCCCTTCCGCAATGATTCAGTCGCGTTTCACGATCTCTTTTAAGATCGCTATAACCGCGAACGGCCAAGTAACCGCGTTTGACAAGCCGCGTTTGTAAGCCAGCAAGTGTTCTTTCTGAACCTGATGGTTGGAAACGAGAGTTGCGATCGAGAAGCTACCATTGATCAACTCTGTAATAAAAAAAAAACGAATCTTTGTGTGATTCTAATTAGAATTAATCGTGGCTGCTAAATGACTGAGTATTATTTATAACGATTAGAATGTTAATAAGACCCAATAAACGAAATTGTAACATACAAATTCGCTTGCAGTTTCAATAACATTTTTCTATACGTCTAAGGAGCATTTTTGTCTGGGAATTCGTTCTGTCCGTAGGACAGCTACAAAAGAAACGTCGGAAGGTAAATCTTTGATAAGCAGGGGAGAAGTGACGTATCAAACGGCAAAAGGATGTTTTTTTCTTTAGCTGCGATACTTATCATTGACAGGAACTTCATCTTTTTCGTCGTCTTCCTCGATTTATCGATCGTTCGACGCATTCGTCCTATGTTTTTTATGACGTAAGAAATAGCGTATCAGAGTTGAACGTTTATTAGACTACTACATAAATTCCAGCCGTTGACTTTTCGCCGGGTATAAAACGAGAATCTTATCTCTTTTTAAAACCAGCTTAAATATCTAGTACGTAGATGTAAAGAGAAACCCTAGTAAACTGGGACTCTTTTAATTTTGAATTTATAGAACGAGTTTATTAGCGAATAAGAAAGTAGTTCCTTCGGACGAAAATTTATTTTCCCCTCGTTCCCCGGTATAATATAATAATCTTAATATTTCATATTTTATTTCCGTCTCTGTTATTTTTTATCTCTGTAATTTGTAATTTCGCAATATCTATAGACATTATGCTCCATTATACTTAACACGATTTCGATTTTCATATCTTTCAATGAACCTTTGTACTGCCGTGCTTTAGCACCGCCCTCAGATATTTCACGAAATTATTCCGAACTTTCACCTTGCCAAATTACCTTTTCCGCAACATGACCATTCTTGGTCCGAACGACGTCCACGCAATGATAATATTTAAATAGAAATCGCCCAATTCCATATACGCATCTATTACAGGTTGTCCGAAAAGTTTCTTTCGTTTCATAAGGTGATAATAGATGAACAACAATTTCTGTTTTATATTTTATCGAATTAGGTATGATACATTTCGTTATATTTCTATTATTACGTTCGTGCACGATTCAATAAACTAATATAAAACAACAAACATTGTGCGTCTATTATTTCCTTATAAAACGAAAGAAACTTTTCGGACAACCTAATACAATCGATAAATCATATGTTGCTGCGAAATCTATTAATTTGCATGATCAGATCGAACAAAAGAAATGATAATATTTCGATATTTTTCGTATCAACTTGTTAAACGATAATGTTGCGTTAATGCAAGAGTTCATTTGCAATTTCTTTTCAATGAATATAATTGTATATATTGTTAAATTGTATTTTTTAATATTGTAGTTACGAAAAGTAATTTCAAGAATTCGCTTAATACATTGTGCGTTTCTGTTCCACGTAAATTCTACAATTTTATAGGATTTCAAGAAATTGAAACACTTATAACATTACGCTAAATTATACCGCTTGGTCCTTAATGGATTAAAAAGAATGTATAGATTAAAATTTAGATCCTAGAGATGAAGAACATTCTGAAAGGCCACTCTTCATTGACAGTGGCAAAATCGAAGTATTAATTGCAAATACATAATTCACAGAGTATAGTGTGTCAGCAGAAATATCAAAAGTGTGAAAAACTTTTATCCACGAGCATTTATCCAACTTATATGCTGCTATATGGTTTCCTTTTATCAAAAAATCGAACTTTCAGTCAATACGAAGCCAATATGAAAAAAAACGGGAAAATGTAAAAAACTTGCTTACTGTTCGACTAAAAATTTTGACGCAATTGTAGCGTTGGCCAAAATAAAATGCGGCGAATGTACAGCCATCGCGTTGCAGATTTATCTAAAATCAATAAATCCGCTCTAAGGAATATTCCTACCGATACGTAATCTTCGACAATCGATATCGTAGAACACCCGAGTAATGAACTCGACATTTCTTTAATGAAATTTTCCAAGAGCCGATCTACGATCAGGATTCATCGATCCAAGATTCGCCGCTAAAGGTACGAGCAAAAATTGTATCGAGTCTGGATGACAGGACGATACATTTCCGGAATCGTTCCGACATTTAAAGCGGACATTCGCTCTGTGCAGTTTGCGAATTTATCGTGCCATAAAAGGGATCAAAAGTTCACGCGAACTTTGGGTCGGCGTGGTTTAGCTGCAGATCTATGATCCTCGGGAAAACGTAAGTAGTCCAATTGGACGAGATCAATTAGGACAGATGGGACTAATGCGAACAGGGTCGTGGATAACTCGTAGGATCGTAGAGATGGTCGTAAGACCATATTGAAATTCACAGGGCCAAATGAAGCTATCTGTTACGGAAAGAATGACGTAGAGTGTGGTAGGTTACTTGAATCACCTAAGCTTCAAATCTAAAAATTCAATCTTGAACTTCGCATAGAATAATCAAACTGGTTGCGATATGTCGGTTATAAGAAGTATTTGCACATATCCTTATTTTTCAAGGAAGCGTTTCTTTTTTTTAACAGGTATCACATTTCGTGATGTAATATTAAATTTTCGTATCGTACGAAAGTACTATGAAATGATTATACTTGGATCTAAGTAATTAACGTTCAAACGCTTCAATAAATACACAGTGGTGTACAAATATTTTTTATGACATTATATATTACGAGGCATCAATAGCCTTTTATGCATTAACGACAGAATTAAAAAATATCGTCTAACCGAACGCGAGAAGATGACTTGAATAATTGTGTGATAAGATTACTTGGGCCAGCGAGAAGGTACTATATAAAAACTAATAAAATAAAAGAAAAATTAGATTTCGAAAATAAAATAACATACACGCATCACTGAACGATGACAATTTTAACTGAAAATATTATCCGCTTGAACAAATTTCCCTATCGGTTTTTAAAACTTTCGTTATATTCTGATTGAACTTCTCTCCGAAACAAATTTATTACCATTCTCGATTTATTAATATTTTAATTATATAAATAATCGTACCTATCCTTTTTTTCGTTTTGCGATTCTCTGCGTATTCCGTACGAATGTTATTCCGGATAATGTAAAATGTAAGTAGTGCAATTGAAGGAGATAATTTAGGACAGGCGCGGCTAATGCAAGAGCAGGATCACGGATAACTCGCGTGGACTTGAAAATGCTGTATAAATCAGACTAGGCGAGTTTCGAATCACTTTGACCGACCGTAGTGCCATATGGAAATCCGCAGAGCCAAATGAAGCTGTCTGTTACAGAAATCGCATTAGCATGGAAATCCCCAGTTCACAGACAACTTCTGTTTGTGTGTAATACACATAGTATGCTTGCGTTTGGCTAAGTGTATACATACGCGTGCAAAGGGCATCGTACGCTGCACCGTTCGTCGAGATTATTGCTTTGATTATGCATCTTCGAGGCGAGGGAACAAAGATCGCGTTTCCATGCGAACACGACACGACGTCGCGGACCTTCGAATTCTGAAATTCGTTTCCATTCTCCGAGTCCCGGTTTAGCCACAAGGATTCCACCGGTGTATGTGTTTGTATCCTGAATGACGTTGTTGCGCTAAATTACTGCTCGTTATGGGCGTAATTTGGCTGTCCTTACGACGTGGAAGCTGGGGCGCCGCATCGTATAGAAGTCTGCACGTACGTAACTGTGCTACTGTGTGTGTTTGAAAATGAATTAGCGGTTGTTCTCGTTAGAGGCATAACGGACACTGGGTATGTACAAAAGTTACATTTCGGAAACAAGATGAACCGAACAATTCTTTTCGTAGATTATTAGATATACACAGAAAAGTATTCGAACACTTGTAGATATTTTACGAATATTCAGAATCATGACACTTTCATGAATATGTTACGCGTGTTGCGAGTTTGAAATTTTTACAATTGTGCCACTCGAAAGAGCCAATCAACTGACAATCGTTGATGTTACCAGATACTGCCTTTCAAATTTACCTTAGAATTTACTTTTAGAAATAAGTAGTTCGTCTTTTGGCAATGGAATATTAATCGTGTACTTACGTGATGAAATTAAGAAATTAATAAAAACCGGAGATGATCATTTTGATCATTTTTAAGAGGCTTAGTCGTTCCTTTACTATTCACAGAGTACGTGCCTTAATATTTTAATGACCGGCAGCGTATATCACTGCTTAGACGATCAAACATTTAATATAAGAGGTTTCCGCATTTCATTTGCATAGCCTAAAATGAAACGCGTAAAGATTACCGGACGCGTTTTCCTCACTGAATTAACGTCTCCGGTTAATGAGAGCTTGTGGGTTTAAGCATCCTCCAATTTCTCCTTCTCTCTGTTTCTCTATCTTCAATTCGCATCAACGTTTTACGACTGTAAAGGTTAATAATAGCAGCTTGATTGCCACCGTTAAAATGTTTTCCACGCTGACTGTTTCTACGATAATAATTGTACTTTCTATTATCTCAGTTTCGTGTGTTCGTCGCGACAAAATTAACTGCGCTATTGTTTCGAAAAGGATCGCCGCGAATTTATCCGCTCATGGACTACAGTATCTCGTCTAGCTTCGGCTAATTCAATTTCTTTCCTCCGACTTACGCCTTCAAGTTTTCTACCGTAGACACCAGCCCCAATTTCAGATCCACTCGTTTCGCGATAAAGGCTGGCACGATCTTCAATTTGAACGTGGAGAGTGTTTTTACTTGTATATCGTAACTTACGCCAAGTTTTGAATGTAGTTTTAGTTTCTAAAAACAAATGAGATAGGCGAGAGAACGATTACTTTAAAAGACGCTTTCAGTTTAATTTTGTACGATTCTACGCACTGGATACAAGGATTATATCAATACGATCATGTTCTATGCTTGAACGTGTACGAGAAATTTGCGTACCCTGAGTATACTAATTTTATTTGTGCTTTTAGACGGTGTTTTACACATGTTACATATATCAATGGATAATTTTGATTATTTCATTTAATTGATTATTACAACTTTCAATTCAAATTGAGGAATACTCATCGACGAGAAAACGACGTGTTCAATAATAGGAAAACGTTTCTGTCGAGGTTGACTGATAAAAGAACGAGTGGATGAATTTGTAATAGAAAAATATATCGAAATAAATAAAGGTATAAGTATAATGTATGCTGATCCAGATCCTCACTCTTACGGTGTTACAATACGATAGAAGAAGCCATGATAGGGGACATGTTCACATATTTATAGCAAAGGACATTACCAAAAAGCTCATAACCTCATAGCTCTAGCTGAAGGCTACAAGAAACAGCAATAGAAATATACTTATAGCTCTGCTGTTTCTAGACCTTGTAACCCAAAACATAATTTATATTCAAGGACGCAATAATATGGACCTCTTCTTATTTCGAATTTTTTATTTCTATCCTTCTAAATTCTATCCTCTTCGTATCCTCCGGATCACGAATATACAAAAGTAAAGATGTAAAGTTTTTCTTAAAGTAATTACTTTAACAGTTTCCATTTTTCGATCTCCGCGTGTATGAGCACGAGTAAGATATCTCATCGAATCGATCGTGTCCTTTTCAAGCTCCAGAGCTTTCACGCTTTATTATTTGCCGTCGACCTAATTATCCTGATAAACATAATTCTCTGGCTCTCGTAACATCAACATCATATAAGAGCTGGAAGAATTCGTTGAAATATTTACCAACGTTCTCTGTTAATCCTATTTTCGATTCAGACGTCTCTGCACTTTATTTTTACGCTCGCCACGTCGATGTAATTAGAAGTCAGACGTTATACGACGAAATGCAAATGCAACGAGCGCAAACTACCCGCTTGGTTCTACGATATTTTTAATGGCCGCTATTTTCCACGCTGCTGAACAATAGTCATCGCGATTATTTAGGTCAGCAAGGTATTAATATTTGCCGAAACCACGCGAAATTCGATGCACAGTATTTTTAAGCTT